>NW_015552531.1:443603-483480 GCF_001515605.1 Sinocyclocheilus anshuiensis | reverse complement strand
GCGCGCAGCTGCAAGTGACGTAACTGTGATGTCTACTCTAAATTGGTCTTATTTAGACTTATTGCAGATGAGCAAACACTAAAAAATACATCTTGCAGATGTAAATGCAGACGTCTCCGTGATGTTTGTGTGCTATCAGGCTACATTCTATATGATGAAAAAAGTAGTTTTGTGCATTATATTCTACTGAAGTCATTATGTAGTTATAATACCACCTCCAGTGGGATAGAGTCAGTGTGTGATTCTGAGAGCTGGATCAATCCAATTTGTGAATAAATCATTTATGAATTGGATCAGTCAATTATTTGAAAAGATCTGACTCACAAGAACAATTTGTATCACTGCTTCGCTCATAAACTCTCATGTAAGCGCCAAGAAGAACTAGGATGTTCAATTAATGTGTATTTTAATTTTGAAGTGAACTGTCCCAATCCTAAATATGTGGATTCAACAGTTTAAAGTAGCACTTAACACTATTAAAAAGAAAGGCTCTTTATTATCTTCTATGGTTTCATGAAGAACCTTCAACATGCATGGAACATTTTCATAGTGGTAAAACATGCTTCAGATTATTCAAATGTTCTACACACTAAGAAATGGTTCTTTTAGAACTGTTCACTGAAAGGTTCTTTGGGGAACCAAAAATGGTTCTACTTGGCATCGAGGCAAAACCCCCTTTTGGAACCTTTTTAAGAGTGTTAAGTGCTACACTATTCAATCCCATCATAGTAAACTTGGTATCTACCAAAACCCATTTAACCAATAACATCTGAGTACCTTTCCTTGAACAGTCATGGTACCATTTCCTGCAAAGGACCCTTTGATATATTACTCATGAACCTAAAATAAAGCAGTTTGTTAAATTGTTTAAATTTTAGCAGTTCTAAGCAAAATGCTAGATGCTGTCCTCTGGTTGCTCATATCCTCTCTAAAGTCAAGCTTTCAACATACAGGACTGAAAATGTCCTTGACTGAAGTAACTGTAAATCATCCAGAGATTTCCTACATCCTGTTAGAGTGGGAAGAGCCAGTCATGGTCAACATGTCCGACCCATTTTTACAGGTGGCTGGTTTGTTCTGTAAACAACACAAATAAAACTCCCAGTCTTAAGGTGTGGTCACATTTACCGTTGTTCAGCGAATTTTCACGGGCGAAATGCATTCATTTAAATGGGAATCTACAATTTCTGGAATTCGAGTGAGGGTGAAAGATTGCCACGCACAAATTTCACATCATGTTCAAATTCGCCATGTTGACACAGAAAGCTGCTTGGTTTAAAGGTGACTTCTATCATACATCGCTTCACCATTGACTATTGACTTTTTTGCTAATATGACTGCTTGTAAGTCAGTTTGCTATTCTCCATGATTATGGTATGGCATTATAGCACCCTTCCTCTTGTTTTCAGCTCTGTGCGGGATGGTGTCAACTGTGTGGTTTCCTATTGGCGTGCTTCACGAGGACGGCCTGATGTCGTTCGGATTCTCCTTGTATGCTGGCTGGGTCGGTTCAGCCCTTTGTTTTTTTGGCAGCTCGGTGATGATTTGTTGCTCAAGGGGTGACGACCCAAGTCAAAATCTTGAAAACCACTACTACTACTCAAAACACAGCGGCGTTACCAACTCTGGCCCTCCTATAAACAGTCATGCCAAGACCGCACATGTGTGAGAGTGAAGACACACTGGACAAGACCACAGGCGCCTTACCTCAAGATTTGAACACGCGCCAATGAAATACGTGAAGAATTTGTTTTCTACTGCCATGGTTTGACTGCAAACATGTGAAGATTTGGCGGGAACAGAGAATTCAGTGTAAACTGTTCTTTTTTTTTTGTGCTAAAACTTAGACGTTTGAACATTAAAGGCTTTGTTTGAACAGACGTTGAAATGAATCCAAAGGGAAACCGCTCTCTTCTCCCTAGGCATTTCATTTTTCATTGACTTTACAGTATTTACAAAGTATTCATTTTGCTCCTATGTTTTATTTTACCAGCTACTTTATTTTATCTTGTGTAAAAGTTGTGAATATAAGCTCATTAGCTCATGCCAACATTTAGGAAAGCATGTACACCCAGACAGACAGATAGATAGATGGACAGGAAAGCTGTGTGTTTGAATGACCAGATGCCATCTGTACTGTTTTCCTGGAGATCTCCTCACAGCTTCCTGCACACAACCTCCTAGGAAATCAGCATTTGAAATTTGAGAAAAAAATATGTGTAACAGGAAAACCTGTCATTTTTTTCTGGTCCCATATGGTTGGTGATTGATTAATTGTGGTAATGCATTATTTTATGTGCTGTTTGTGAGTTTGAGGACATAATACTTCTTATACCGTCTACTTTGTTATGCATTTTACTTGTTCAAAATCATCACGCCATCTCATAATATACAAATTGAATGTGTCTGAATGAAAACATGAACCTACAAAATATATAACAAAAAAAAATTGTTATAGCTGATGACACAAAAAAGACACCAATTGTGCTTGTAAAATATATTAATTTTAATATTTCATTTTAAATATATTTGTATATTCTTTTCAAACATGTAACTCTTGATCTCTGTGAATATAAGTGTGTTCTGAATTTGAATGATTTTTAGCGCAGAGCTGTAAGGAAGAAATATAAATATCCTCATGCAAACCTAAACAAGGGTGAAACCACAAGAGCACGACATTTCTACAAACCAACAGAGAAAGAATTTGATATCAATGTCGCAAAATATTTTGAGAACTATTGAGCTTTCACAGGGAGCCAATCATAATATTTCCTCCCTTGAAATTCAAGGGAGAGCTTGAGACTTTAGATCAAACACAGCTGTGGAGACGATGTAAGGTGAAAAGTCCACTCAATGCATCTTCAGAGGGTTTCTGCTCATGTAGTGACAACTTGCATTGGTTTTTGCTTTAAAGAGGCATCCTGAGTTTTTATACGGAGAAGACAAGGGCATTGCTTTTAGGATCTTAATAATGGAAAAAAAAGAGTACGGTTTGTATTAAAGCCAACACTGAAACAGCAGCTCACATCAGAAAGAAACACTAATTCTGTTAGAAATCTAAGCATATATTTGATTTTAGTAGAATAACATTAAGGAGGGGTTATTTAAAGGCACTTTTGAAGCCTTAATAAAAAAACTGGGCTAAACATCCATCTAGATAAGTCACATCTATCACAAGGTGCAAATGCATTTAACAAGCACCTGTTCAAGAATAAATCTTTTTAAGTTCACTTAGAAACACACTCAAAAATGTTTTAATAACTAGTGAGACATGATTAATAACACCTTCAAACCTAAAAAAATCCATCAGTAACTGATTTTGTCTGGTAGAATGTGTTCCTGGATTAATGTTTGTTCCTGTCAAACGAGCACAGTACTAACCTCACTGCAAATGGCAGATAATTTTACTTGTTTTAAGCAAAATGCACTTAATTTAGTTTTTTTCCCCTGGAAGCAAGACTAAATGTCTTAAGTCATTTGGCTTATCTAGTAAAAGTATCTTGATTTAAGAATTTTAAGATATTTTGACTAGAAGCAAGACAAAAATACTAAGTAAGATAAGCCATTTTTTGCAGTGCTTAACCATTAACTACCCACAAGGTCTTAATTAAAATAAAAGTGTTAATTTTAATAATGAATTTTGTTTAGTCATAGTTTTTGACAAAAATATTTTTTATTTTATTTTGTCATCATGTCACACTAATTTATCATATAACTTAAATAATATATATATAATTTAAATATATTAAATTATATAATATAAATTTGTAAAAAATTATTTTAAAGTCAGCATGAAATAAAATTCATGTTTTATAAATGCATCTTAATGATCTCATTGTGAACAATTTATCCGTGTATCATATGTTTCATTTTTACATTCTTTTTTTTTTTTTTACTCGGATGTGCATCATAATATGGAAGAAAAGATATGTCGATTCCATTTCATTGTGACTTTAATAATAGCCCTACTTTAAAATGGCTACTAATTTTAGTAAAAGAAAATAACATTTCAGTTGATGAGAAAAAAATTAAAAACATTTGATATATTTTATAATGTTATATTTATATATAAACTTTTTATTTTTATTTGGACTTTATTTTATTTATACTTACCTCATATGTATAGGATGTGCTGGTAAGTTAATTAACCTGCTAACAAAGTTTTTTTTATTTACATTAATTATATAGATCCTTACTACTATAAATGTGTCTATAAATTGTGTTATTTTTTTACCATATATTACCAACAGTATGTTTTAATTAAAATTGTCATGATACGCATTTTCCTTTTGTCTTCATTACTTATTACGGTATTGCGGCATTGATCTAGGAACATATTCTGTTTGTCAAAATCAAGGTCACCCAAATCCAACCTCTACTGCGACAGTAGTTTAGTGTATATTTCTCACTCAGGTGAATACTCTTCATTGACCAGCTCCTCAAAGCCTTCATTGGTCCTGCCTTTGCTTCTGTAATTGTGACTGTTGGACGGTCTCTGTTCATCATAGTGCTGCTGGGACTGGTAGTGTTTCTGGTACTGATAACTGCGCTCCTCAGCCGCCCAGCCCTGGTACTGTCCCTCTTGTTCGTCCTCCTGAGGAGGGAGGTCTTCATCGATATTGAAGCTGTCATCCACCTCTGTGTCATACCTCTGGTAGGAGCTGGCGTGAGCCGCTTCCTCTCTAGCACTGAGTTCCAGCGAGCTGTTCCACATCCCATAGCTAAAATAGATCAGCACACCTGTAGGGCAAAGAGATGGGGTCAGTTAAGGCCTGTTCACACCATAAACGATGAAGTTTTATAATCATTCTATTTAAACATGAGAATATGGAAGTCCACACCACAACTATAACACTAACGATGAAAGATATCATTGGAATCACTTTCTGAAAAAAAATTTCCAGCTGATGAACAGTAAAAATACTGATAGCAAATCAGAAAGAGCTTGAGCATTTAATGCGGCAGATAACAAAACTGCAACGTGCGATTAACAGAATGTCCATTGGTGTAGACACTAATATAGTTATTGCTATAGTTATCATTCTTGGTGTAAATGGGATTTTGTTATATATCAATATGACTTAAAAAAAATTTGAATAATAATAATAATACTCTATATTTTATTTGATAGTGACATATTACAATAGTAAACTTTCTTATTTTGCTTTTATTTAGATAATATTAAATAATATATGTAAATAATATTGCAAATAATACAATACATAAATAAATTTAATATAAATAAAATAAATATCTTTAAAATAAAACTATTGTAATATTTTGCTGTAAAAATAAATAATATTTTATGATTTAGTAATAATAATGATGATAATAATAATTATTATTATTTCTAAATGCCAAAATATTTCATATTATGAAATATTTTATTTAAATAATATATTTATAATAAAAAAGAAATCTTACTATTGTAATATTTCATTTTAAAATAAAGAAAAAATTATTTAATTTCACATTACAACTGTAAAATTGTAAACACAACTGTGATTTAATTTCTTCTTATTCAAATGTGAAATCATAGAACCAAAGCAACACTTTCTTTTTTGATAACGAAATCACGGCCTTTGCAATGTTATAATTTCATTAATCTCACAACCCTAAAATGGAGCGTATGTAGGAGAAGATCTGGCCTACCTAGTGAGCACCACACCACAAAGCGCACCCAGGTGATGCTGGATAGTTTGAGCATGAGGTAAATGTTCACCAGCATGGCAGCGGTGGGCACGAAGGGCACACAGGGTGCCATGTAAGGCAGCTTTTTAGGGTTCTCTGGCTGCCGGAGAATAATTATAACCAAAGTAACCATGAGGACAATTACAGTCATTATAAAAGGTAACATTGCCCAGCGAGCTCCTCCTGAGACCCGGTCGAAGCCATAGATGACAAGCGTCCAGAGAAAGAAGGTCAAGATGAAGAAAAGGAGGACACAGGAAGTAACAGTGCGTCCTGTGGCAGGAGTGGGCCTATCGCCCAAGTTCGGCAGGCCCAAACGCATCCGTATAGTGTAATAATGGGACCCCAATATGCGTTTCAAGAAACTAGCAGAGTCATCCACCTCAATGCCATTCTCTCCAATGCCGCAGCCGGTACTATCCGACTGGTAGCCCCCAGAATCGGACTTTTCAATCAGCGTTTCGTCGTCTCCTTTGGAGGGGAGGTTCTTGGCTCCACAGGGGTTGTCGGCATATTCTTCTCCACGAGGTGAGTTCATGTCCTTCTCACTAGCTGCCATCATTTCCTCCTTCCTCTTCCGCTCCTCCTCTTCCTCCTTGGTGAGGAAACTGGTGAAGCCGTCTCTATCTGGCTGATATCGCAGAAGCAGCACACACACCGACACCAGAGTGTAGGCCAGCAGCGTGCCGATGGACATCATCTCGATCAGGTCCCTCAGACTCACCAGGAGAGCCAACAGAGCAGCCAGAGAGCCTGATACAGCACAGGCCACCACAGGGGTCTCTGTGTGCGGACTCACAAAGGACAGGAACCTGGTGTACACCAACAATCCAGAGTTATTATAGGTAACTAAAACTAAAACCATAAAAAAAAAAAAAAAAACATTTTTTTGTACTTGAAATAAAACAATCATTAACTGAAATAAAATATTTAAAAAATCTTAAACATTTTATTTTAGCTAGTTGCCAAAACAACATTTCTTGTCTTCAGTTTCATTTAACTTGAAGTACTAATAAAAAATAAACTAAAACTAATAAATAGAATCTAATAAAAACTATAGAGACATATTTAAAATTTAAATTTTTTTTTTTACAAAAATATACAACAAAACTACTAAAATTGTAACTAAAAAAAACATAATTATTAAAATAACAAAAATGTGATTGCAATTTAAAATGTGATTTAATTATTTTTTTTAAAATCCATGTATTCTGTGCTTGTTTGCAGGGCTGCACAATTTGGCCAAAATTTTGTGATTAAAAACTATATACATAAAAAAATAAATTAATTAATTAATTAAAAAAAAATGATAAAACTGACAAAAAAAATACAACAAAATTACTAAAACTTTTTGATTTTTCAGGGGGAAAAAATGCTTTTACAATGTAATTAAAAAAATTCCAGGTTTGCTGTGCTTCTTTGTAGGGCTGCACAATTTGGCCAAAATTTTGTGATTAAAAACTATATACACAAATTAAAATTAAAAAAAATTATAAAACTGTCAAAAACACAACAAAAGTACTAAAATTTTAACTAAAAACCATAATTGTGATTCTTCTGATAAAATCTGATTTAAAAAAATCTAGGATTGATGTATTTGTTTGTAGGACTCCATAATTTGGCCAAAATGTTATGTTAAAAAACTATATACACATTAAAAAAAAAAAAAAAAACGACAACAACAACAAAAAAAGACTAGAAATTTACTAAAATACAAAAAATTGTTTTTCAGGGGAAAACATGCTTTTACAATTTAAAACTTCCAGGTTTGCTGTGCTTCTTTGTAGGGCTGCACAATTTGGCCAAACATTTGTGATTAAAGCATATCTATTTTTTGTGAATATCTATTTTTATTTTATTTTTTAAAAGAAAAGAAAAAACACAACAACAGCTAATAAATATTACAAAAACATACAACAAAATTACTAAAACTAAACTAAAAAACTAAGTTTTAACTAAAATTAAAGTGAAAACTAAATACAATCTAGTAAAATAAAATCTAATAAAAAAAATTACCGAAAACTGTAATAGTATTTCACTAAAATAACACTGCAAAAACTTGGAATGAAATGCTTCATGCATAGCATGAAGAAAAGAAAAGGATGTATACACATGTACCTGAAAAGCAGACCATCTCCCGCCATGGCATAGATGACTCTGGGCATGGGGAACAGAGATCCCAGCAGGCTGACAGTGAGTCCTGCGACAGCACCCATGGCTACAATATACTTCCCTGCCAGGAAGCCATGAACGGCAAACATCTCCATAAGCGGGGCATCGCCATCAATCAGGTTAAATGGCACCAACAATGTCAGAATCACACTCACCTAAGACATATAAACAGGCCAAATGCTTATCATGTGGCAGTTTGTCACAACCATTTTAAATATATGGCAGATTGTGGAATGAGAATGTGACACAATCTCATTCCTGATCTCATTTCTAGGTGTGGCAGTGGATGGATGCTGTAGGATGATTCATCCAATTCCATTGCACAATAAGGAAACTCATGATGCATTTAATATTTGAAAAAGAATGAGCAGAGGTCTTCAGCTCTAGGGATCAGGATGGGGCTTAAATAAATTACAATCCAACTCTGAAGTGCTTGAATGATTAATTGAATTGTCTGAATGTGCAATGTAGGCTGGAATACTTGCATATTTTGTACACATCTATTTTTATTGCAGTGCCTGTCCTTTAATTATTCAATATTCAAATTTTAATAAACAGTTTAATGTCAGAGTTAGGTTACAAAGCACAGAGTCCATGTTTATTATATCTTTTAGGCTATCTATAAGCTAGTACAGTTTTTTTTTTTTTTCAAACTTTCTGAACCATAAATATGATGATCCCCTTGAAAGGAACATGCTTCTTAAAATATAAAGGCCACTATATGTTTTCATATTTTCACATACAGATCCATTTATACTGGGTGAGAAAAGCAGTAATTGTGATATTATAAATGCAGCAAAAATATATTATATAATAAAAAGAAAAAAACATCTTAAAGTTAAATATTTGGCTTAAATAATTGGCTTTTTATTGTCATTGTACTAAAGCTACAGCAAATTATTAAAATACCTTGAAAATATTTATTTTGCATTAAATTGGCACTGTGCATTATCTTAATTTATACTGACTATTAGAGTTCTGAAGATTTATTTAGTTATTTATTTGCACTTCGATTATGAATTGATGAAATTATATATAAATTATATATTAAATATATGAATAATTGCTACAGAGAATACTGCCTGACATCCACCCAGTGAACAAGATAAATGTGCAAATTATATGCAGATTTTTTCTATTTATTTACTATTGAAAACTAGGGGTGTCAATAGTATAAAATAATCATGATTAATCTCAAATCTTAAGTCTTTAGAAAGCAGAATCATTAAAGAAATAATATCATATTTTGCAAACTTGTTAAAAATGATTATGTAATTAAATAATAACATAATTAATTAATATCCTCCCAAGTTCACAGTTCAGTGTTTGGATATGAGAGGAGTTAATGTACTCACAGAGACGTACGCCGTGAGACAGGTGATGAGAGACGCTGTTATGGCATATGGAATGGAAGTGTCAGGGCTCTTGGCCTCTTCTCCTGTGGTGGCGATAATATCAAAGCCAATGAAGGCGTAGAAACAGGTTGCAGCTCCTTGCATGACCTACAGAGCACATAATAATTATTGATCTCTGTCATAGTAGAATGCTCATTTTGCTAAACATCACATTCAATAGAGTAATGCATTTACATTCCCATACAGTTAACATTCTTACCCCTGACCAGCCATAGGGCAGAAACCTTCCATTCTCCCAGTTGGCTCCAGAAAGGAAAAACAGTCCGGCAAGCACCATAAAGACCCACACGACCAAGTTAACAACATTCAGTGCATTATTGAAGCTCACAGAGTTTTTCACCCCTAAACTCACAATCACCGTCACCACCATAGCGATCAGCAGAGCCAGCAGGTCGGGATAAGATTCCTCTCCCTTACCTGAAATGAGACAAACAAATGAACTGTGTGAGGAACATGAAGGATGGATAAAGACCACATCAACCACACAAGCAATTTATTTAGTATCTGATTATTAGGAAAGACACTAACCCAGGCCATTCAATGTTCCAAGATGGTTGATCATGTAGTGGCTGATAGTGTGATTGGCTAAAGAGTCAAACATGCTGCTCAATGCACTGGCCCCCGCCGCTGTACCAATCAGATACTCCAAAATGAGATTCCAGCCAATGAAAAAGGCCACAAATTCTCCCACTGTGACATAACTGTATGTGTAGGCGGAGCCTGTTGTTTTAGGCACTCTCACTCCAAACTCAGCATAGCAGACGCCTGTGTGAAAATCACTGAGATTAGCTGTGTGACAAGTTCGTAATGCAGAAACACGCTTAAAGTCAATATCTGGAATTTTATATGGACGTGGCCTTGGTCTGGATTTGGGTCTCAGCTTATCGTCTCTAAGCATTTTCATTTTCTGATTATTAGGGAAAAGTAATTTTATTAGGAATTATGATTTTATTAGGAAAAATGTGGTAAACATATTATAATGATATGTGGTATTAAAATATATTTTTTATTTATTGGAGACAAGGTGAAAACTTGATTGTTGGGTTTAGAATTTAATAATAAATTCAGCATTTTATTATTTTTTATTATTATTATTATTTATTACTCGATTTCAATTCATTCAGATGAAAAGTCTGGTTCTTGCACTGACAGGTCTCAGTCTTGTGGTTCTTGGTCTAGAAATGGGTCTTGGTGGGTCAAGTCTTGGTCTGGTTGACTTACTCTGATGAGTGAGCTAAGAGACCCCATAAGGCATAGATTATTGCCGTGGTTTTGTGAACTTTAGACTTAAATTTGAAGAATTTGATCTAAATAAAGCAAAGAAAACCTCAGCACAGCTGGCCATGATTACAGAGAGGTGGGGTCATCTCACAGCCTCAAGGTCACATGAAAAAATATAAAACATGCAATTGTGAAGTTGACTGGAAAGATGAGAGGCCTATTTACACCAGAGCACCAGCAGTGATTTCTGACACTATGTAAACATAATTGCAAACTGTTCATAAACTATAAAAGACATAAAGTCTCACCTGACAGAATGGATGCCACAGCTGCAATGATGAAGGACAAGATCACTCCAGGTCCTGCCATTTCCTTAGCAACAAGCCCGGCGACCACATACATGCCAGTGCCCACGCAGCTGCCCACCCCAAGTGACACCAGATCCACCGTAGTGAGCACACGGGCGAGTCTGGTGCCATGCAAGTCAGCTGAGGCCTCCTGCATGGAGTCCACAGGTTTAGTGCGCAGGATTCGAGAGTGGAGTCCATACCAGGACGACTCCCACTCAATTCTCCTGGGGTCCAGTTTAGCAAAGACAGCGCTCATCCTCCAGCACAGGAAGACTCGGATAAAAGAAGGGTGAGGCTTGTCCTTTTTTACGTGTCAGTGTCTCTCTCCAGGTGTTTCCTCTAAACTTGTCTTGTATGAGTGCCTCCTGCTTTATTCTTTGCTCCCTCCTTTCTCTCTTTCTCGCTCTCGCTCCCTCTCGCACACACACACACACACACACACACACACACACACACACTGTCTCAGAGAGGATCCATGAGCTGATCAATCATCATAGTGCTCTATACTGAATCCGCAATGATGTCCTACAAAAAGAGAAAAGCATGTAAATCGCACATCATCCACAGATATTGAAAAACAATCAACTCAGACAAAACATCAGGCTGGGATTAATACTGCAGAGCAACATTACAATAGTCAAACAACAGAAAGTGTCCCTTCATTCACTTAGGTGAAATGTTGCTATGGTGGCATGTCTCATTAAACTTGCAGATTAGCATATGGAGAGCATCAGATATCCAGCGGACACTGATATACTAATAGAGAAAACAATGTGAATAGAATGTCATATTTCCGCCTTGAGAAACAGTGCTGAGGTCTGTAAACAGAACAAAATTGGTGCTTTATGATATAAATGTTGATACAACATTGACTGTTTACTGTTACTGGAACAGACGAGTATATAGAAATAGTGTGAACAATAGTTAAAAATGTATATACAGTATATATATATATATATATATATATATATATATATATATATACTGTATATATATATTCTTACTAAAAAAACTGAATATGTATCATATTACTAACTTGATTAATAGATAAAAATAGATATAGATTAATATAATAAATAGTCTTGCTAAAACAAAACAACATAATTATTGTATTATTTATTATGTATGTTAAAAAAATTATAACATTTAAGATGAGCCTCAAACACCATCCTGTTTTGAAAATTCCTGCCAATAACATATTTTAGCATATTTTATACATTCATTACATGTAATACATTGCCAACAGTCTTACTAAAACAAAACAATATTATTATTGTATGTATTACATATGTGAAATTTTTTTTAAAACATTTTTAATATTTAAGATGAGCCTCAAACCTTCTCCTGCTTTAAACATTTATGCCAATTACTTAAGCATAAAATGTATATTCACTATAGAATTTATGACATTTGAATGCTTTTTAAGACCAGTTGTATTTCAGTATCACTGAGATACTATTATAGTTTTTGCTAATATTTTGAATTAAATTTTATTTTTATATTTTCTGCCTTCATGTTAATTTTAGTCAAAGTTTTAGAAATTTTGTTATGTGTTTTTGTCATTTTTATTAGTTTTTGTCATTTTAAAATATGGCAATATAGTTTTTATGAATTTTTATTTCAGTTTTATTTTTAGTTATTGTAGTACTTTGTTAATCTAGAAGAACATGAGAAATGTTGCCTTGGAAACTAGCTGAAATAAAATACGTTTTTTTATGTTTTATTTGATTTTATTTCAGTTAACATTTATTTTATTTCAAGTATTTTTTTTATGGTTTTAGTTTTTATTTACACTGTTTAAGACCATTCATTTCCATAAGTTTTCCAGGCATGAAACCTACAGTTTTTCCTTACATTTCCAGGTTTCCCATAATTGTGTGGGAACCTTTTACCTTTTACATTTGCTGTCATCATTTCACTATACTTTCTTCTGCCTATCTGCATGAGGCCCATTTATGAACTGTCATCTTCTATGTCAGTCTCCATCTGCTTCAATCCACCATGTACCTCATGGCCTTCTTTTGTTTTTCCCTTCACAGATAGCATCACCACACAGTGCTATCTTGTTTCCTTCAATCTAATGCAGGCCTGCCGTTCCCCGTGACAAGCTGCAGTTGCCGTCACAGACCTAAGATCTGCTGGATCTGCCTGTTGGTAATTACCAGTCCCACTGCTCTGTCGGTGCCTGCAGACTCTGCTTCATACAACATGACAATATCTAATCTGTTATCAAAACCGGGTGAAATGAAGCACGGCTGACTGCGATTTACTAGATGATGTCAGATACAGAGGGAAGTTATATCTGCATTATCTATGGAGTTTGAAAGAAGGAGAGAATGAGAGCGAGAAACCAGATGCCAAACACTCTCAGGTGTCTCTATAATAGCGCTGTATTCAGGACCGTCCTTAGGGGGGTGCAACTGGTGCAGTCGCACCGGGCCCCGCGGCGACCGGACCAACCCTACCTCGCACCGGGCCCCGCGTCAGCTAAGGACGGCCCTGGCTGTATTATCATAATTATATTGTGGTCTGAGTAACCCATTCACTTTCCTGCTTCTCATTTCACCTGGCGGAATTAAGTGAATAACTTAAAGAAAATCAAGCATTCCAAAGTCACAAAAAACAGATGTGACTTATCCGTTAAATAATTCCTAACACAAATAAGCTACAATATGTTAAACATACAAGGTAATAAATAACCAATACGTCCACAGTAAATACTCTTAATATTTTATAGACAAATGCATAAGATAAAAGCTTTCATCTTCTGTGTGTAGAAATGATTCATGAAGTCTTGAAAAGGATCTCTGACTACATCTGCTCCTGACTAAAGAAATGCTGTCATCAGACTCCAGAGCAAGGGATAGGAAACAGATTATAAGGAAGAGATATGAATGGCATGTATATATAAAGAGAGAAGCCATTTTGCTCCAGCAAAATGCTGTGTGAACTGCCTGTCACTCAGAAGTGAAAAATTGTCGTCAAACTGAACAGACCCGTTTACATCAGATACACTAACGATATGTGAAAAGATCAAATTTTAAAAAAGGTTTTATATTTTAAGGGAATAGCGAAATAACTATAACGATAACGACACAGAGGAACAATATTGTTAGAATCATTTTCAGAAAGATTTTTCCAGCTGATGAACGAAAAAAAACATCAGAATACACCCTGCTTCAAAGAACTCGATCATTTAAAACAGCAGACAACATACAAGCAGCTGGCTTATAATAAACAGAACAATATTTTCCGTTGATGTGGACGCTAATTTATTGCTATAGTTATCATCCTTGGTGTGAACGGGCCTTTAGTGTGAACGGGCCAAATGAAAACAGTACAGACTTTAAAGGTCATTTATAATGAACAGCAGATGTATTGGAAAAAAGCAATTGGGTAATTTGATTGGCATTTTGGCATTTTACAGGTTTATGTGAGTGGCTAATGACTCTTATAACCTTTATGTATAAAAAAAAATTATAGTGTAAACAATGCAGATTTTGTGAAACAGACCATATAAAATGAGTACTAATAAAGCAAATATTATTAAATAGTATTAAATATATGAGCAGCTAGATTATTAAATATATGTTAGAAAGAAATGAACAATGATAATGCAGTGTGTAAATATAATGCAAGAAAGGAGACCAAATGTAATTCAGCATGCAAATATTGATGATGGTAATGGCTGTCAGTTAGATTTTAAGTTGTAAACAATGTGAAATGTCAATCCCAAGAGATTTTGAAGCTTGTAAAAGACTCAAATTATGCACAAAACATTTACATGCACATTAAGCATTTGAGCTGAATGTATTGTAGAAAGTGCTGCCTTGTAAACACTGTAATTAAATTTGTTTATCCAGATCATCTTTTCAGGACCTTGGTCAGTTCCATTGTCATACAGATAATGTGACAACATGCAATAATGCTCCTAATAATGATAAAGAATGCTACTTCAATCCTAAATAGTTTACTAGAATAAACTCTGGGATAGTGTACTGAAAGTTCAGAATTAACATTAGCAGTTTCCTCCAAAAAATCCCCAGATTTTGCATTTGTCTCCTGCATTTAATCCAAATATCTGTAGTATGTGCATAATCAAATTGGGATGCAATAAGTCATTTAAATTGTTCAACTTGTAACCTTTCCATATATAATATTAATGAGGATCATCTGTGGTTTGTCAAGGGAGGGCTGAAAGTCAAACTAAGGAGCGCTATACTGAGCTGAGCCATGAATTGATTGCTTTTAAAACAGACATAGCAAATACAATTTTCTCCAACCTGAGCCAAAGTAAAGCCCGCAACTTCTCTGTCCACTCTGGTAAAACAAATAGCTCTGCGAAACAGAAACAGAAGTGTCCAGTTTCAAATCAGTAACATTATTCCTTGGCAGAAAAGGAGCAAAAACTCACCAGTGGGGATTTTACACTTTATACTCCATTATGTCCAGCGGTACAGAGGAATCCAGGCAACGCTTGTAGAGACAGCAGGGGACGTGATGCGGAGACATTGTGAATTATTTAGGCTTTTCTCCGTGTGATCAGAGTTCATTATTAAAAGATGTGTCCGCCATTCAACAGCTGCCTAGGATGGAGCTTCCTGGACTGTTTTAGATGGTCATACTCTTGTTAGGTCAATGTAGGCTACATACTTTACATTCCCCTGGTGAGATTGATGATATTGGATTAAATGAGGCTTGGATAAATCTACCAGGAAAAATATATAAGATAAATTCCAGTGTTGGCACATAATGGTGTGCAAACGTACAAGATAATTCACAAAGAAGTAAAACAGGGTATCTTTTTTTCTGTGAGGCTTAGAAACATTACTGGATACCATACTGACCCACAACATCAATTACTGTCATAATCAGAAAACAGACAGCCTGTATACTATACAGTTCATCAAATAAACTTGCAGCACATTCATTGTAGTCTGAGAAGTAAACAAGATCACTGGCAAACTCAGCTGGTAGCAGACTGAATAGCCTCCCAAAAAAAAAGAAGAAAAAAAAAGACGTGTTGTAGAGACACAAAGCCATCAGTTTCATTATTATTGTAGTAATTGTTGTCTATGGCATTTAATTCATTTTTAATTACCCTGCCACTCAACTTCAATGGTTGAGACTCAAGTGGAGACTCGGGTTTCGCGGGAAACAAAAGTATCGCCATGGTGACTGAAAGCCAGAATGCACTGCAGCAAGTGTTTGCAATGGTCGCAGCTCTCACTGCATCAGTGAACACGCTTATTCTGCAAAAACAACTGGTTTCAACAACAATAATATAGGTCAACTGCAAGATCACCAAACTTTCACATCTTTCCCATGCTAAATCATGTCAATCTTTGATTCTAAGCACAAGAATTGTTCAAATGTCACCAGCATTAGTCATACCTGCAATGAAATTCAATGAAATGCATGTTTGCTATATGTAACTACTTGAGTTTAATGAAAAAATGTGTCGATTTACATGATTTATTCATGTACGTAGGTTTTACATAATGAATCAATAAAGTTACATCAACATATTTTTTCTAGATTTCGTTCAAATTAGTTTTTACAATTCAACAATTATTGGCCAATAAACTAATTTGATTTACGCATTTTAAACAACAATATCACAAAATTGGAGTAAGCTACGTTTTACGAGAAAATACCATTTCAGTCTTCAAAATTCCACACTTAATTCAGTGTGTTACTAGCCATTTCTTTTAAATTAATACGTTTTACGAGAAAATACCATTTCAGTCTTCAAAATTCCACACTTAATTCAGTGTTACTAGCCATTTATTTTAAATTAGCTGTGAAATTTATTAGCAATTTATTAGTGAAAATTGTTTCTACACCATTTTTATAAGTAGCCGCGAGCTTACGCACGTAGACTACTTGTGTTTGTCTCTTCATTTGCAAATGTAGCAACTTGCATTAAAGAGCAAACTGTGAAGTATGAGTGCAAAGAATATTCAGAGGGATCTTACTTGATGAGTCACCGTTGCTATAGTTACAGCTCAACTACATCATCCCCAAAATGCATAACAAATGCACCATCGCGGCACCATATTAATGGGACGTCAAAGACTGTGCAGAATATATTTCCACCTGATT
Organism: Sinocyclocheilus anshuiensis; assembly: GCF_001515605.1. Lineage (NCBI taxonomy): Eukaryota > Metazoa > Chordata > Actinopteri > Cypriniformes > Cyprinidae > Sinocyclocheilus > Sinocyclocheilus anshuiensis. The sequence continues at coordinate 466,526 of NW_015552531.1, read as the reverse complement.
AGAATGAAAGAATATACGTTTCTTCTGAATTTCATTCTTAAATTAAAACAAATATGGCTCTGGTTAGGAAATAAAAATACAAATAAAAGAAAGCTAGAGATATAAAAAAAGAGATAACTGATTGTGTGTAGAAGGTGACCCACTGGGATGGAGGGAATAAAAAATAAGCAGGTTATAAAATGGCACTGTCAAATGTACAACAATGTGGTGGCCACATGTATCATGTATCATTCATGTATCATGGCGTTAATATATAACATAGGCCTACTCCAAAAAAAACAAAACAATTGTGCTCTGTAATATGTGACAAAATTGGTTTTGGCTATGTGATATTTTCTTTCAAATATTTCCTTTACATGGCCTTGACTCACATCCAAGCCTTGTCAGACACATAGCTTCTGCGCTCTGACTTGTTGACACACAGCAGTTTCTGTTATTCCACAATTTCTGTGAAAACAGCAGGATCACAGAGATGTCATTTTTAGTGGCTGGATTTTTTCCCCCTTAGACAATGTTCAGAAGAAATAGCTCTTGCCTGGCATTTCTTTAGAACAAACCTGAATCTTGGCCAACTAGGCTAGGTCAGTGGAACAGTATGTTTCGTAAATAATAAAAAAAACGGTCAAAGTTTATTTGACTTTAAAAGGAGACAAAAAGTTTAAACGCCTGTTTGTGTTTTTTGTTAGAAATGCTTTAAGAATGAGCAAAACAAAGCAGGGATCACAAAATATTTAAAATAGCATTTTTACATGTGCACAGCTGTACAGTTAAATGGACATTTAAACAAAACTAGATCGCTGCTGACATCTGGTGGATATGAATGGATATGTTTAGTAAAAATATGAACAAGTGGATTTGCAACACGAGAAAATAACGAATCCTAAAGACTTGTGCTGCGTCTCAATGTGCCTACTTATACTACGCCCTTAAAGTATGTACTCTTATGGTGAAGAAAAAGTACACACTTTTGAGTGTGTACCCAGCTAACAAAAATGAGTTGTCAGAAAATAGAATAAAAGTTATTGGTTCTTGTTCAGCAGCATATTTTATTTATTTACAAGTTAAACTTAAGAGGTAAGAAAAAATAAAGCTGCAGCCATGTCAATTACACAAAGATCAGAAATATGGCAGGCCTATATACTATAGCCTACTGGTCACACTCGTAATTTCTGTGCATATCACTTCTAAAATGATGGCATTCCAAGAACGTTGTTTTAACAATGTTTTCGCTCAACCTCCTGGGAACATCAGCCAAGTATAGATAACATCATAAAGACGTTACAAGAACGTTGTTATGAGAACGTTTTCGCTCAACGTTATGACAATGTATTTTAACTATGAAAACATTATAAGACTGTTCCAGAAACATTATATCAGGAACGTTTTTTTCTAACATTTACATAACTATTACATAACATTAGTGAAAGTTATGGGAACGTTCCCTGTTAGCTGGGTAGTAGGATATCGGTCGGGCTCTAGTATTTAGTGTCAGCTGTTTGATCGCGCCGGCGCCTCGCACACACTAGGGTTGGGCCCTAGAAGAGTAGGCAAGCTTTGGGACATACTATCACGTCACACACTTGCGTCTTTAGGGCCTGTTTACACCTGGTCATTTCATACGTTTTCGCTGATCGGATATCTATCTGATTTGTTAAAACGTTTCCATTTACACTTGGCCACATAAATGTGTCGTCGCAAACCGGATCTAAAGCCGATCTTCAGTTCCCGGGCTATATTTAAATTTAACGGAGTTCACGTCAAATCAAATCAAAAGATAAGCGCTGCATTTTATTAATTATCAGCTCATTTCAAGATCAAAGACCGCAATAGGAGAGCGCGCGGCATCAGCACTTGAAAGATAAGTTTGTCTTACTACAACTTTTAATGAAGATGATTGTGTGTTGACAGTCTGCGTCTTACTTTCAGTTTCATTCGCGGCAGTTTGCGCGTCGGCTTGCTGAAGAGATACTCAGCTACTCGTCCGCAGCGATGCTGGCTTTAGCGCAGTCTGACTAATGTCATAAAGCCTATAACACGCTCTCACACGTTTATTATTTTAACATCCACACTTCAAAAATCGACCTGAAATAGTAGACCATCCGGGGACTTTTGGCATACTCTTTTCAACACACTATGCTTTGGGACACACTTATTCTAATCTCACATACTATTTAGGATGGATAGTATGAACATTAGCGGTGCGTTCCAAACAGGATATATTGCCCTCCAGCTTGTACTTGAGATTGTTGATCAGTTAGTGCACGATAAGAAAAATGAAAAAGGTACTAGTAATTTTCCAGGACATTATCCGTTATCCATTATCCATTGTAACCCGAAAACACAAAATACAATGCATAATTTAAAATGTAGGTAAAAAACCTGTAAATAATAATTACGGAAAATTCCTTCATATGAGTAGATTTTGCCCTATTTTTACAGACTTTTCTTAGACTGTAGCATACCAACTACTAATACACTGTTTAAAACTATAATTGTTCAGAATGAGTAGTTTTACTAGATTACTAGCTAATAAAAATAACTTAAATTGAGCAACTTTTAGCAACAAATCAACCTTCCTTTAGCAACTTCCCCTGAAAATTAGTTGGCAACACTGCTCCCAAGGGCACTTCGGAGTGAAAACAATCATGGCCGCTTATATTTTAATATTATATTATGCATTTATATTATTTTATAAACACATCTAAATTAACATATATAAAATGTATTTTTTGCTCAAATTTGATGCAGTGACACAATGACGTCACTGCGCAATGACATCGCAACGTCATTTAGCCTTTAAGCATTATCGTATCGCATATCGAATATCGCATTATTTAATGAGTTATCGCATATCGCATTTTTCTTCAATATCTCACAGCCCTAGCCGCCATATTGAAGGGTCGTTCCAAACCGAAGTGTTCAAAACTGGCCACTTCAAAGGGCCCTTCGGGCTCCCATGATCCTTTGCGCAGATTCTTTGCATGATGACGGCACCTCCATGTGGGCACGTGATGATGACGCAGAAGGGCACTTCAAGAAACAGTTGTTTGGTCCCCTACACCCTTTATCCCTTCGAAGCTCTCACTCCGGAGGGTAAACCCTTTGAAGGGATTAGGGCATAGGGATGAGCCCTTCCGAATGGAACGCAGGGTGAGACGCAGGGTTGATCTTGAACAGGTCACATGACAACACTCGGAAGTTTCCAGTCTACGTCATCATAGGCTGATTAACATTCATGCGCTGAAACCAGTGTGAGGAATATTTAAGGTAATTTTTGAGACTCTTTGCCAGTATACTGACCGATAATGATCGCAATAGAAACCTCCTCACCTCCTCAGATGAACTCTGTTTCTGTGACACACTAATTTAGCCTAAATTTATATCAACTGAAAATGTTTAAGAACCGTGAATTCAGAACAAAATACGTACATATTTATTCATACTAACATTTATTTTACCTGGAAAAAAAGTTTTGTAAATAGTTGAGGGATTTTATATTAGGATGCACCTGACGTAGCTAAGTGTTTTGATATATTTTCTGTATTTTTGTCCTAACCAATTTTAACCTATATTATGAGCTTTCTCACAAAGAGAATATACGAAAACATACATGCCACATAACAATGATTTAATCACAGAGGTAGACTTTTTTACATGCACTATTATATCACGTTGAATGATCACAGATAATGAGCCTAATCACTAACAGTGTTTAATATTTGTGTCGCTCGTTGTGATGCATTTTTGCACGTGCGTTATGTCCTTAATTTGCAGCTTTCTAGTCCTTGGTTGCACATGATCAAGTTGGTCAAAGCAGGTATATGTTTCATGGTAACGTTTTATAAATTTATATGCCTTTTCATAGCTTGCATGGTGGATGCTGTGCTCATTGCAGCCTCACACGCATCTTCCCTGTTTCTCTGCAGATACATGGACTGAAAAGAATAGAAGGATGGTTTGTTTTTGTGTAAGGAGCTGGTGCGGTGCATGCCTGTCTTTGGCCGTGAGGTCATCCTTCCATCTCTTGGTGCAGCACTATGATTGTGGCATTGAACTCTGGCTCGTTTCAAAATGATCTCCTCACATCTGTGCTTCTCAAAGTGCATGTTCCTGCCCAAAGAACTGATATGTAAGTTGGATAATAAATAGGTGGATTTTGCAAGACAGCATGAATGTTTTGAAACCTTCAAGCCTGGTCTCACCAAGGAGCTTGGAAAGTTTGCGGAAAATTTTTTTCCATTCTTTTTCCTGTTGTTCTGGGGGATTTGTGGCACATATAAGGGACTTTGCAAGGCCACAGCATGCAGTGGACTTGGATAGCGATACACTTTCTTGCCCTGTTGACCTGGAAGATCAGAACGGTAAGTGGGTTGCAAGACAACTTTGGGTTGAAGTATGTCTGAAACATTTGGCCAGTGCGAGTCTGGATATAGATTCGCCACAGATCGGAAACCATCTTCAGGAATCGTCTCATTTGAGGAATGGGATTGAACTCCTCTATGCTCTTGCAATAAAATGGGTCAGCTCCTCTGAGTTTCCTCGCCCATGAAATATTGTCCCTCTCCGAGAGAGTTCTTATATTTTAAGGAGACCAAAGAGGTGGAGAGAGAGCTGATGGTATCGTCACAGTCAGAGGGGGCAAAAACATCCCCAAAGTCGCTGTCGCAAAAACCTGAGCTTGCCCTTGACTGACTTTCCATGTGCGAGTGAAGTTGTTGGTCATGCCAGCTTCTTTCTGTCAGGCAATGATGATGAAGCAGGTCTTCATATGAATGACTGGAACATGACCAAAGTCCTCTGGATTTTCTAGCCTCATGAACAGCCTCTTCAGAAAAACTGCGCCTGAGCTTTAGTCTGAACGAGTCTTTATCCACCCAGTAATTATGCTGTCCTTGCTGGATATTTGTTGACGTTGAATCTTCAGGATCTACTTTGGTTTTTCCTAGGGCAGTCTCCACCATTACTTTGTGTTTGACTCTCAGGACCTCCAACTCCAGGAGCCCTGCCAAAGTAGCACGAAATCGCTGTCTAATACATTTCCTCCCAGTGCTGGTCCATGGTGCCGCTTCATTCTCTTCTCTGTGCAGAGCATTAGATAACATCCTGGTAACAGGCTGAAGGCCCTAACCTCAGGCTGCCTTTCAAAGTGAAGGACTTTATAGCGAAGTCACCCATATCAATGCAAATGTATTTAATTCTAGACGTTTCTATTGCTCTACCTGTCTATTGATAAGATTTTCACTAACCTTTAACCTTAGGTGAAGAACATGTTAAAGATAAAACTTAATGCTATCGATGTGAGATTAAACTTCAAAAGTTAACGACGTTAAGATTTGGGAGATCAATATCACTGCCAGGGATAGCTTTGGCTCTGTTGTATATGTCAATGTGAGCATGAAAGCATTTCAGGTATTCATAGTTTAAAATAGTTTTAAAATCAAACTTTATTTAATATTTAAGGCAAGGCACCACAGATGAAAATGGTAAAAAAATAAAAAAAAAATCACCATAAAAGCTTTTACAGAGGGGATTTTGGATATCTAATTTTATCACTCCATAAATCATAAAATACTGTTAACAGCCAGAAAAAAAAATCAATATGTTTAGGAACAAAATGTTTGAATTATATATGAACAACCCCTGATCACCCCCTTGTGTCAGTATTTTGAACCACCTTTTGCTTTATTTACAGGCTTTAGTCTGTTGGGATATCTCTCTACTAAATTTGCACATCTAGACTTTGCAATATTTGCCCACTCTTCTTTGCAGAACTGCTCAAATTCAGTTAAATTTGATGGGGACCATTTGTAGACTGCAGTCTTCAAGTCATTCCACAGATTTTGTGGGGGTGATTATTTTCTAAAACCACTATGTATATATTATTATTATTGTATATATATTATATATCAAAAACAACATACTGATCTGTAAAAAAAAAAAAAAAGTGTTATGTATATAACATATAATGGGGTTACTGGGCATATTCACTTTATTTTATTTTTTAACAAACCAGCCTGTTGTCTTTGTTTTATATTTTTCTTCAACTGAAAGTTCAATCAATTACATTTGAATATGGCCTCTATAATCCTATTCTTAAAGATTAAAGTAGTTGGTTATTGCACCGTTTCCTGATGCTATTTAAAAAATGAAGAAACGAATGAGCTCTGTATTATTTAACTTCTAATAGTGTCTTCAGGAATTATTAAATGCTTTTAATAAAAAGATCTTAAATGTTTGATCATAACATTTACACAATTTCTAAAAAATCTTAACATTCATGACATTAAAAATATAAGGTACCATTTGAAAAAACTCAAATATACCCATGTTAATCTTCATAGCTAAGAAAGCAACTGCCTCATTTAATATTGCAAATAGTTGCATTGATTGTTACTACTGTAATGATTAACAGGTAGTTTCATCACTGCAAAATAATCTCTCTTAGACTCCACTGGCAGCAACATGTTTGTTAATGAATCTTAATTAACTCTCTTACCCTTGTTCCATCTTGATTATAAATCAACCCCATTACAAAGCATTTACTATCATTGAAAACATGACACTTAATTTCTGTGTGTATCTTTTTATTTACAAGCACATATCAAAATGTGTAATCCTGCATTTGAAGATGCGACAACTTCTGCAGGACCCTGATACACCCATTCATTCATCAGCATCAGATTCTTCATCATCTTGGCTGATCTGGAAGTAGCGCAGCTCATAGCTTTCCTTATCCGACGCCACCACCCTCAGCCAGTCTCGCAGGTTGTTCTTCTTCAGGTACTTCTTTGTGAGGTACTTAAGATACCTGAGGAACATGGGGTTTTTAGTAAATACACAAAGCCTATAAAAAGAACACTAATAATTTACAGCAGCCTGCTGATGAAACAAATCTCACCTTTTAGAGAACTGCTTCTCTGATGTGACGCTGATTTTGTTCTTCTGACGCACAATTTGCACTACATTTCCCAAGTTGCCTGTTTTGCCATTAACCTTCACCTTCTCTTTCAGAAAGGTTTCCTGTTAGTAATAAAACAGCATGACCACTAGGGAAGAGAACCCTAGGCATTTAACTAGGGAAGAGAGCCCTAGTTATGGCAGTGTTAGGGATGTGACTACCTGAACATAAAATGCAGAGTTAAAGGATACTTTATTTAAAAAAAACGAACGTTTTTTTTGGATCAGAAATTAATAGATTTAAAGCAGGGGTGTCAAACTCAGTTCCTGGAGGGCCGCAGCCCTGCAGAGTTTAGTTCCAACCCTGCTCCAACACACATACCATGTAGTTTTAAAATCGGTCTAAAGGATCTGATTAGCTGGATCAGGTGTGTTTAATTAGGGTTGGAGCTAAACCCTGCAGGGCTGCGGCCCTCTAGGAATTGAGTTTGACGGCCCTGATTTAAAGGAACTTAAATTGAATGTATAGATATTTCTGACAAGAACAAATAAAACATTCATTTGATTTCTAGCCAATGCAAACAGATTTTTTTTTATTTTTTTGATCTTATACCATGTCTGGAAATGAAATTCTCATAACATTTTCAGGCTTTCCATGCCCACAAGAACCCTGACCATGAATAGAAGCCATGTGTTTCTATAATCAAATATAGTTTTTTATACAACTTACAAAGTTGGCAGAGTCAAGGATCCCATCCTCCACTGGGTGAGTACAATCAAGGGTGAATTTCCAGGAAGCACCCTTTTTATTCCTTTTTACAACTTTGCATTTTGCATTGGCTAGAAATCAAATAAAACATTCATTTGATTTCTAGCCAATGCAAACAGATTTTTATTTTTTTTTTTTTATTTTTTTTGATCTTATACCATGTCTGGAAATGAAATTCTCATAACATTTTCAGGCTTTCCATGCCCACAAGAACCCTGACCATGAATAGAAGCCATGTGTTTCTATAATCAAATATAGTTTTTTATACAACTTACAAAGTTGGCAGAGTCAAGGATCCCATCCTCCACTGGGTGAGTACAATCAAGGGTGAATTTCCAGGAAGCACCCTTTTTATTCCTTTTTACAACAGTCTGCCTTTTCTAAAGAAACAAATATATATACATAAATACTCAATTAAGCATCTGCTTGTTCAGAGTAATACTTCACTCATAATTTGTATATCCTTATAAACTCATTACTCTTATGAAAACAAATGACCACAAAATGAAACGCACTACTGTAATACTCTCTCTCATAACGATAACCAAATAATGATAATGATAACCAATTGTAATGATAGTCAATTTGAATGGTTCGGTCATGCTAAAATGCTCATCCACGTGTCTCCCAGCAGTAAGTCAAACGAATTAGTTAATATATCATTCCATTTGCAGAAACTATCTTTAGGTAACATAGTACATATAAATGTAATACGTCTGATATTTTAATCACACAAAACAAAAACTAAAATGCATTTAACCATAAAAACCGTTCTCCGGGCGACACATACGGGTGCCATCTTGACGAGGCTGGCGTAAAAGAGGAAGTAGCGTATGTCCGCGCAAGAGTTCACAAAATGTTCTCGCATTTGATTGGCTGCCGGTTAGTGAGGATTCCTGAGGACTTTTTGGTCCGATTTGTGAATGAATCGTTATTTTGAATGAGTCGGATCTTTTGAATTAATCAGTTGAACGCAACATAACCGATCTGAACAATTCGTACTGAAGATTTGACTGACGGGGCGAAAAGTAAGTTACTTTAAAAACTAAATAGCAGAACGTTACAATAAAACGCATTGGAAATTTGATTGTTAGATTTTATCAAAACATACGAAACAGAATTTTCAGCCACGAGATTAAAATGAATTCAAATTATATTTAAATTATAAATGGATTTATGTTTCAGAATCAGAGCTGCAGAAACTAAACGCCCTAATTAATAATGTTTTAAATACTCTAACAACAACATGTACCCACATGTGAATCTATTATTGTGATATATGCCACGTTAGGTAAAAGTATATTATTATTATGTCTGATGTAAAAGAATCCGTTTTTTGAACCGGTTCTTTAAACCGAACTGATCTAAATAACCGATTCACGGAAATTGTTCGGTTTGGATGCAAAGTTATATTTGTACAATATTTAAAAAATGTATTATTGTATAAAAATTGTATGATATAGCATTTGTTTCAGCATGTAAATTAGAGCGTTTAAAGTTATGCATTTCAAATCCACATGACTTTTGTCACATTAACTTAATCAGTGATTTTATTTCAGGTTATATTTTGTGCAGTCTCTAGTATTGATTACATAGACCTGCTGCATGGCTCTTTAGTAATTAGTGTATATGGATGTAGCTGGCTTAACATTCAATTAACATGAAAATAACCACAAACAGGCTATTCAAACATTCACGTTTACACACTCAATAGAGTTAGAAGGGAGAGCCTGGGCTCTGCTTACCTACTAGGGAAGCATGACTCATCCTTACATCATTGTGCAGACATACCAAGACAAAACTGGGCGAGGCTTCAGCAAGCACATGGGCACAACCTGATTTGCCTCTTATTGGGCAGATTTCTACTCTTGTACAAATTTAAATAGGCACATATGCCTGTTTAAATACAATCTTCAGTTTAGTGTCGCTCAACTACACAACAGCAAAACTGGAAACTAATCCATTTTAATTGACACGAAGATATGACTCTACATTCAATTCACTTTGAAAAAGCACTCAGTTGGAGCCAGTTAGATGAAGTTTATGTTTGTATAGACTGCAGTGCCACATGTCTCCAATAATGAACTGCAATGCTTTCATTCAGTGTTGTCTGGGCACACAGCCACAAATAGGAAATGAGCGTTTGGCTCCACCCATGCAGACGATTTGGCAGCCAAATCCAACAAAACTTTGTCTTTCTTTCCCAGTTACTGTCCTCAATTATGTTCCATGTCATTTTGCCCACTTATTTAAGTTCTTTAATTTAACATTTAAAAGCATACAATAGATGTTAAAGAAACGTTTTCATACATGTATAATATAAAAATGTATACATTATTTTACTTTGTTAGATTCAGAACAAACACTGCTATGAACAACAAAATCACACCATCAAAATAGACACTTCCTATTTATATAATAATATGAGCACCTTTTTCCAAATCTAAAATTCTAACTTGATCAGACAAGTTACACTAGGTAATTTTTCCTGAATTTACGCAAGTAGGACATTCATTCACCATAGTCTGTGATAAATTCTCATGTGTTCAATTTTGCCAGATGAAAATCTGCTGTAACCATGAAGAACCACCTTTAACCAGCCTTCTGGATCTATTAAGTTTTTATTTTTTGCTCTCTCCAGTCAAGGTGACAAAGGCCTCGAGTAAACAAAGGAAGATTAGAACTCACAAAGATTTAGTCCTCAAGCTCATTCTGGAGCAGCACTGATAAGAGCCTACCTGGAGACAAATACAGGCTTCAACACTTTATTTAAGGTCATCAATGACAGCCAAAATCAAGCTGGCTGCTATTGTGTTACAGAGGTATTCGCACATGGCCATCACATCCTTTCCACTTCTGAACAATTAGAGACTGGCATTTAAGGGGACATTTTGCTGGAGTTTATTTCTCTGTCATAGCGGTATTACTTGAGAAGGTACTTTTAAAGTACTGCAGGTACAAGGAAGTGCCAACTACCAGTGTGCATCTCACTTTGGGGGGAGGGCATTCAATTGAGAAGAATTAACTATAGTGCCAGCATGGCATAGATCATGTAAGGAGAAAAAGTAAAAGTATGGCACCCAAAGAGGGAGAAGGAGGAAAAAAAAAAAAAGTTCAGTGTCAGTTGGGGGTTTCCTCTCTTCGCAACACCTTGCGTAAATCCTGCACACTAATTACTTAAGAAATTCAAGAATACAAGAAAGGATAAATGGATCCCATCATTTAACATTCAGGAATGTAAGTGGTAAAAACTTAAGGGGGGAAAAGGGGGAGGTTGAGGGGGTAAACACTGACATTATTAAACCTCTTACCCGAGAGAATGCCAACTGACCCGACAAGTCCAGCACAGTATTGGAAGGAGAAGAAAAAAGGAATACAATCACAACAAAAAATTTGAGGTTGCTTGTGAAGGCCATAGCTTTGGTGACAAATAAAAACAAAAAAACAAATGCAAGAGATTTGTTAAAGTGTAGCATGTTGCAGCCTGAGCAGCCCAGTCTCTCTTCCTATTTGGTCATGGGTTTGACAGCCACTGCAGATTCTTCGCCCATAGCTGAAAGCACAGTAACCTGCCAAACAAAGAAAACAATGAGTGGGTTACAATGACAAAAAGCAGCTAAAGTACTAAATGCATTCGTTCAAACAGGTGCACTTACCAACATCTCTTCACCAGCTGCAAATTTGCTTTCGATTTCTTTGCCCAGGTCACCTTCTGGCACACGCAAGTCCTCACGCACGTCACCATTGTCCATCATAAGAGAGAGGAACCCCTCGGTTATGTCAACCACCTAGGAGATAAAAATAATTTTAAAGAACAAGTGGAATAAACAGAATATCTAGCTAAAGTCAGAGACTAAAGTATTATGAAAAGCTAAAGTATCATCGCTTTATTGCCCTGGTGGAAAAGATTCTCCTTAGACAACCAATTAAGTTGAAAAAACCTCACTACGAAGTACAAGAAAATCAGCAAGACAAGCTGCAATGAACCAATAAGTTAACGTAAACTTTGTGTGTGTGTGTGTGTATATATATGTATATATATATATATATATATATATATATATATATATATTAGGTGTGTAGCATGCAAGTTACATAAAATGTATCTCTATACTATGTATAAATATTTTAAGTGCATAAATAACGTCATATAATTTATATTATATACAATATGAGATTGGGACATACTAAAATTAAAGCATAAATCAAAAGCAGAGCCCAAAAAGTCTAATTTTTCTCCAAATGCATAGCAAAACAATGATCATTTAAATTTCACCTTACCTAAAACAAGCAAATTTAATATTCAAGTTAATTAAAGTGACCAAAACATTGTTCAATGCAATCAGGAACAATAAAGCACCGTGACCTCTAAATCCTAAATAAACTGACAAAAGCCACCATGTTGGAGACTGTGCAAAGTTTGCCCTTATTATGCACAACTACCGGTCAGGAGAACTTTAGGGTAAATGAGGTACATGAACTCCCACAAGAAAGCTTAAATCTTGCATTTCACCAAGCCATGCACATCTCACCTGGTAGTCATTTCTTTTGGTGTTAGGCACGTCCATGTTGTGGGTGGAGGGGCAGATATCTTCATACTTCTTATTTGTGAAAATATCAATTCCAACCATGTGAACCTGCAAAGAAAGACTGGAGCACTTAACACCAATAACTAACACTAGGTGGTTAAAAACAGCCATGCAAAAGTAAGACAAAAATATTACCTTTGCATGACCATGCTTGCCAGTTTTAGAAGTGGACATTTCGACAATTTTGCAGGGACGACCCTTCAGCACCACGAATCCGTTCTTACGCAGGGCGCTGCACTGCATGGGGTAAGTGGTTGAAGCCCCGGCATCTCCGCTGGTGAAATCAAGATCTGGATCTGCCATGATGGGGATCTAAACAAGGGGCACTGGAGGGGGACATGTGGGGAATTAGTACGTTTTAACTGAATAAAAAAAAAAAGTCTCCATCACATAAGAATATCATGGTTAAGTCGCGTGCGAATGAGCGAAGTTTCCACTGTAGGAGTTAGATAAAATGATAAGATAAAATGCAGTTTACTATAAATCGATTCTTTTTTGTTTGCATTAGCACCCAAACCTGCCGCATCATGCGACCCTAATTCTACCACATTAACGGATCCGATCCAAATAAACGATCAAACGTCAGCTAACAGTTGTTTATGTTATCAAATGTGTGGTTAAAATACTTAACTAGCCTCAAATGTCACTTTACAGCCATTATTTTGCACTCAATTAACACAAAGACCACGCCGAACCAGGCCAGATGGACTCTCTTTGGGCTAGGTACGTAATGCTAATGCAAGTTATACCGCTTTAACCAGAAACACTCACTAAAAATAAAATAAACGGATTAACTCGTTAATTCTACGTCACTGTTCACAGAAAAAACGAACAGTAAACCGCGCGAAACGGGTCTAATGCGCGTGGCGCACGTCAACGTGGTTTCGCCGCTGATCAATGACTCGGCTAAGAGGCTAACGCCCCATTCTTCCGTATAACTAAATATCTGAAACACACAATATAACAACGACCACGACTGATAACTAGAACGTAACAAAGCGGAGGAAAAGGGTCTCGTGCGGTTTAGCCAAAGTTTCAAACGTGCCTCTTTTCAGTCAAGTCACTGCGCGCGGGGAAAGGCCTCCCGCGTGCGGCGCTGTGCAGTGCTTGCTCGCGGCCTGCAAACTAGAGAGCAGCTCCACAAGCCGCCTTAAAGAACCACCGCAACACGCTTTCTCAAGACGACCCGGTTACGTTCAACAGCAAGACACACGCTTTCAAGCCCGACAGCCTTTTAAAGACAACACCGAGACAGGAAAGGTCTGTGTAATTTTTCGTCACAATTCGAACACGCTTCATGCAGCACTTACTTCCAAGAAAAAAAAGGAACGTCAACACGCATGCGCGGCCAATTTTAATACGGCATCCGTACAGTGGGCGGGATTCCTCTTCTTCTGCGGACACTAAAGTGTGTGCTTAGTGCCTCACAGCGCTTAGGATCGTGATAGTGCCGCTTTCATTTCAAATTACATTTCAGACAGTATGTATATATCATAGGTATATACAGTGTTGGGGGTAACGCATTACAAGTAACGTGAGTTGATTTAAAAAGTAACGCAAAAGTAACGTAACGCATTACTTTCCATAAAAAGTAACTAAGAAACGTAATTAGTTACTTCTTTATGAAGTAACGCAATATTGTAATGCATTACTTTTAAAAGTAACTTTCCCCAACACTATATACACTACCAGCCAAAAAGTAAGAATAATTAAGTTCATGCTTGCAAAATGATTTCTGAAGAGTCATGAGTGACACTGAATACTGGAGTAATGGCTGCTGAAAATTCAGCTTTGCCATCACAAAAAATAAATAACATTTTAAAATATATTAAAATAGAACAGTTATTTAAAATTGTAATAATATTTCACAATATTAATGTTTTAAATAAATGTAGCCTTGGTACAGACTTCTTTCAAAAACGTATTCCAAACTTTTGGCTGACGAGAGAGAAAGAGAGAGGCAAATTTTGTAGGCTATTTCAATCAAGTAATAAAAAATATACAATATAATAATATAACAGAAATTATATGCTCCATAAATGAGTCAAAACTGCAGTTACACAACGGCTTTCGAGCAGTGGTCTTGTTTTGGATTCAAACAACTAGTTAAAAAATGTCAATTCGGTATAAATTTTGTGAATTCTGACCTTTAAAACGAACATTTTAAAGATTACACTCATTAAAAGACTTGTATAACACAAACATCCAAAATGCATATGACAAAACACAATATATGCATTATTATTATTATAAAAATATACAATCTATTTTATATTTTATATATAATTTCATTTATAATTATTTATTATTATAAAAGAATATTACATAAATTATTATAAAAATAAAGTATAACAGCACACATGGTCTGGTTCGATGTGTCAGTTTATTTTTTTTTTAAAGCAAAGAAACTGACTGTTTTAGGTGACAAGTGAACACAATGGGTGAGTTTCCAAAATCTAAAATATTTCCATTTATCCATTTCACATTCTTCTCATTCAGAAACGCTTGACTCCATCTGAATAAGATCAAAAACTAGAGTTTCAGTCAAAGTAGAAAAGGGTCTAACATGAAGATTGACAAAATCAGTTATGCTCATTATTGCTAATAACTTTTCTAGACTGATCCACCAACCTGCTTTGCCATCACATTTGATATGCAGTCTTCTCTCGGTGATGTTCCTCTTTAAACATAAACACACTGAATATTGATTAACAAGACTAGAATAGATCCACAAACAACCCTATAATATTACTTTTTTTTTTTGCAGTTATCAGGGGTGAATTTAATTTATAAGGAAAGAGCACTGAACAATACTGCATTAAAATAAGAAAACAAACCAACAACATATAATAATAAAAAACAAGTTAAATAAAGCACTCATATTAAAACATCTCTGACATTATAATATAGATTTCATAGTTCTTTCAAACTAATCAATACAGCTAAAATAATCAATCCCCTAAAAAATAAACAGCAATAATACTGCTGCTTTCTAAATACAATGAGATACCAGCATTAAAGCACTGTACAAAACAATAAATAAAATGGATCAGAATATCAAGAAAACTGGGTTGTAAAAAGTTTTACGACCATAAAATATTAGGTTTAGAAGATTCAGCTTTTTTGTAGATGACACAAAAGGGATTTGAGTGACTTTGTTGTTTGTTTGATTTATAATATGTAATAAATTGTAAGCAATAAAATGTAACACCAACTACAAGGACTAGGCTCAAATTAGATGAGACCACCATCTCTTAAAAGTCCAGGCTACATTTAAAGTTTGGAACAAAACTCTAGTTTAATAGCCTTAAAAATCTATTTATAAAATACTACAGCCTCCATATTTTGTGAACAAAACATGATATGCCCAGTTTCAGCTTCAAATGTCTATTACAGAAGGCTTGTAATCTTGAAACCTCACAATTTCTCATTTTAGTGTCAGAATGCCTGTATTATGTCTATAACTGGTGGTTTTACAGGCTTAAAAAATACAAATTAAAAATGGTATGTTTAAATCACACACAACAAAAAAAATAACATGCAGCCAATATCCAGAATGCTCGGTTGTGCTATAAATCTCAAAGTTTAATACACGAAAAATAAGAGAAATACAGAAATAAAACAACTCACTCGGCCTGAATATAAAGGATGTACTTACAGTATTAATGTCCATATTAAGAAAGAAAATGAGGTCAAGCACACATCAAAAGACTTTCCACCACTGAAGGTGGTGCATGAGAGATGAAGAAATCAACCGACCTCACAATTGTGTTGATAAAATGAATGGGAAGACCAAATAAGTACTTCACACCTGCACACACACACACACACACACAAATCCACTCAGTTCAGTTTGATGGACAAAAACATGAAGTCTCAAAAGATCCTAGTTGTGTCAGGTGAATTTCACACTCTTCCGCATCATTTGGAAGGCCTTCAAGTCTATTAATGGGCGATTCTGCAGTTCGAGGCATTTTTTAGTATGTGTAATCCTAAAAATGCAACGTCATTGAACTGTTTAATATAAATTACAATATATATACGATATTTTTGAAACTTTCAAGTAGATTTTGAAATAAAGTGAATAAAGTTGTGTGCTTGTTCTAAATGCAACGTCATTGAACTGTTTAATATAAATTACAATATATATATGATATTTTTGAAACTTTCAAGTAGATTTTGAAATAAAGTGAATAAAGTTGTGTGCTTGTTCTAAAAAAAAAAAATCACAATAATCTAATGTAAAAATCTTTAAATTAATTGATAATATACGATTCTTGGCATGGCGGTGATGACAGTAGTACTGGATTTAAAAAAGTTATAAAAATGAAATACTGAAAAGTTGCCCTAATTGAAGAATCACCCTAATATGAAGTGTATGCTTGATTTGGCTGTTTTACAACACACAGCACCAAGATTTTTTATTTATTTATTTATTTATTTTTTAAATCGTCCATTTGTGAATATTTCTGTCTGGCACTCCACACTCAAATCACCTCTCAGTCTACATGGAATGACACCCCTCCACTGTGTCACTTACAAAGGTTTGATTTATGGCATCAATAATCATTATCCACATAGAAAACTGAACCGGTCCAGGTGAACAGAAACGAGGTAGCCTAAAAGGAAGCTCTACTCACAAAACACTACCTTGCGTTCACTGATTCATGTGATTCACACAGAGGAGGAGGTGGATCTTACAGAACCACAAACAGCATCACACATTTCTGTCACACCCTCACAGTTCCTATGCATTAGAATCGGAGGCGGGACTCTTTTCCAAAACGGAAGTGGATATTTACAGAAGGTGGTCGTGAACGTCCCTCTAGAAACAGTTGGCGAGGAGAGGTGAACAATCGACTCACCAGGCTCAATTCCCTTTCCCTTTATTGCACTTTACTGAAAGTCAAGAGAAAACAAACTAAAAAAATACAAAACTGCAGCACATCCTAATAACACGTGTTACTCCTGATATGAAAACAACTGAGATTGCTGGTTGATGTTAATGGTAACATTTCTACTTTTTTGTATCGTTGGTGGAAAGCATTATATTTCATCATTCATTCACATACACACACTCTTACAAAGAAACTGTGATGCTCTAAACAGAATCTTAACATATTTTTTTATGTTTCAGTAGAAAGCTCTGTAGTATTTACCAATCAGTTGAAGTATTCAGACTGTTTCTTAGCACTGTGATAAAGCATTCAAGAATCATCTCTGCAGACCAGCTTCACCCTCAAATGTTCTCATAGGGCCAGTAAAAACAGTTAAAGGAAAAAAAATTCTCAACTTACTGTCTTTTTTGTCTAAAACTTTTTTGTCAATGTCCAGGCTGTTATTTGTGACCAGAGTTGTCAAGTAGGATTTTCAACAACTTTTTTGAGCCTGTTCCTCACACAAAACATCATATGGCTTCAGAAACTAGAAATATAGTGCACGCTGACAACTTTTATGTTTTGGAGCTTGACAGCTTCTGGTCACCTTTTACTCTCATTGTATGTAAGAGAGCAGCTCGAACACTCTGCTAAATGTCTCTTTTTGTGTGTAACTGAGGAATGAAAGTCATACAGTTTTGGAACATCATGAGGGTGAGTATATGAGAAAAGAATTTTAATTTTAGAGTGAACTATCCCTTTAATTGCCAAAATACCCATAACATAAGTTGTAAAGACAATGGAAATGAATGGAAAAAGGTCTGATCTATAGCACCATCTCCCTGAGCACAAGGAAAACAGTGCCAAACCACACGTTCCAAATGTGAATACTATAGAGCTTTGGGCTAAAACTAGGAATGCACAGTATGAATATTCAGGATAATTTATATTTTCCATTATACGTCCATATCAGCAGGCATCAATTTCCATCCAAAAAAGTAGCATTTCCTTTTCCTTACAGAAATATGCATAAACATCAATATATTATGGACTTAAAAAATAAAAACAAGCAGCTTTGCGAATTCATATTTAAGGCATTCTGTGGACAGCCCAAAGTGTGTCTGCTCCAACGTAATGTGGCGAAGTATCATACAAGTCTTAAATATCAGACATTCGAGTGATATCCACATGACACAAACATTTGTGTGCATTCCAAGCTGAAACATAAAAAAGAAATGACGTTGATCACACAAACCAGCCTCAATGGATTCATCCCACAAGGGAGGTTTACTGACGTTCAGCGCAACCGTGATAACTTATTGTCAAAAAGTGTCTTAACAGTACAAATATTCACTCTACTCTGTGGGTCTTATTCCCCAAATTTCCAGTCTTGACCTCCAGAAGAATCTAGATACAGATTTTTAACGACAAAAACACCAGAACCCCACGCATGTTAATGAAAGAGCCATAAAAAATAATGCAGACCAGTTGTTCTTCTCCGGCGCCCCTTTTTTGGTTGGTGGGGATGTGCGGATTTTAGGTTTGTCTTTGACTCTTTTGAGAAGGTCCCAGCAAGGTTTGGTCTTTTTGCAGTCTGCCAGATTATCCAGCGCACCTGGATTTTCCCGTCTTTCCTTTTTTCACACTTTTCAATAAAGTAGAAAAGGTCCACAGATACAATGCACGGATGGGCGGGGATGAATTACCAATTCATCATGGAGTTTCTGTTCAAGGTCATGAAGAAAACTTGGCTGCTGCCTCCGGATCTGACTGAGGCAAAGAACACCTGCAAAAAAGAAGAGTCCACATGGAGGAATGGACGTTATTATATTGCCTATTATTCACATTTAAAGGACCAAACTGTTACAATCTAGTGCCTTAGGTGACTGACTACATTCTATTTCCATTAAGGCTTACATTCAGATATTTTATTTTTATTTTGGTATTTTTACCAAGGCAATATTTCTCATTTTCATTTTTTTAACTTGATGTACTATAATATCTCTAATAAAATGATAAGAAAAAAAAGTTTAAAAATTACAAAAAAAACAAAACTTTAAAATCAAAATCAAGTGGAAAATATAAAAATAAGAACTCATTTGAAATATGAATAAAACTATAATAGAATATCAGATACTATAACAGCTAACAAATGTCATGGTAGTATAAAAATCAAGAAAAACTTAACACACTTTCCTTCAATTTTCTTATATTTGATTTTAAATGTTGATTATATGATTACATTATGTGAATATACATATCTTGATCATTATTTTCAAAAAAAGTGAAGCAGTCAAGGTAAAAAAAAAAAAAGGATTCAAAGATTTTTGAATACTGAATATTATATATAAATAAAAACAAATATAATGTCTAGAAGTGTTTACATTTTAAATATTGCTAACTGTACTAAAAATGAGAGAAAAAGTAAAATTAATAAAATAATGAATAAATGATAAATAAATTAATAAATCAAGACAAACAAAATGAGCGTCATGTTACTGGCCCATAAAGACTCACATAATTTAAAGGTGAAGTGTTCAAATTTGAAATATTGTTAATTGTACCAAAAAATAAATAAATAATTTAAAAAATTCATAAACCTGGAAAAACAAAAAAAGACTAGCATAATTTAAAGATGAAGTGTTTTAATTTTGAAACATTGTTAACTACCAAAAAATGAGAGAAAAAAAAATTATATTAAGTTCATGCATGGGCAAGTTGTATCATCGTGGTAACGTACTTTATCGTTTCTTTCCGAAAGGAACTTCAGTCGCTGTGCTCGCTTGTGCATGAAAACTCCGTCGAGGTGTCCCGTTTCCACGGAGCGGATCTCAATGGCTTTCTCTCCCCAGCCCATGATCTGGCTGGAGTGGATGTAGGCTGCAGAAGGGGAGGGGGAAGCGAATATATACAAAAGACAAAAGAAACATATGACAGGAGAGCGCTGACACCAAATGCAGTATATCATCAGAACACCCCGTTCCTCAACGACTTCTGACGTCCAACAGCAACTCCAAACTAGCCCAGATCCAATGAAAACAAGCCTGCCAAAGCCACCCCACACCAGGAGGTCATTATTGCAGCAGTTTCTGAGCATCACAAATTCAAATCAGGATTGAAGTACCAGTGGTTATGGTTATTATTAGTCAAAGATCCTTTTGCCATCAAGTACAAGGAACTAGCATCCAAATCCAGAGTTCTTTGGATACTCATGAACTAACATGAAGTTTCTCCGAGGACTTTCTGTGGCTGATTTAGAGACCTTCATAGAGATAATAATGATCTGGTTGTTTTGACTTCCTTTTTCTGCTGATATCTTGTGTAGAAAATGCATGAGTTATGAATTTTACTTTGTTATGAGTGCAGAATCACTGAAGAGTTGAACATAATTTGGCTGAAACATTCATTTGTTTAGAACTGAGGGTGTGGGCGGCTGCTGGTCTACATCTGAACCCTCAGTATCAGCCAACAAAAGACATCTAAATCATAACATGAACATTCTTCACGGTTGAGAGATGAAAACACATATACAAACAAACATTAAAGCTGGAAATTAATTTTAGAGACATATGCATGATTGTAGTAAAGCAAGAGTTGGAAGACACCAAAATTTACATCTAAAAAGACAACAAGAATTACACTGAAACTGATGATGGTCTCTTTGTCCTGGTTAAATGTAAAAAAATTTAATATGTTGGATAGAAAGTTTTAGTTTTGGGTAAATCTAATGAAAACAGGTCACATTTCACCCCAAAATCAAGAGAAAACATTGGAAATTATATTTTTGCATGAAGAAAAATCAAGTATATTTTAGGACCAAGATTTTTTGTATTGTGATTCTTGTGAAAGTATTTTTGATGATGATTAAACACATCTGTCCATTTGCATAAGGACATGAGAATGCAAAAAAATCTTAAGGATCCTAAAAATGGGCTCTAATAAGTTTCTTCAATCAGAATAAATTGAAACAAATTGAATAGAAAAAAAAAATAGTTTTAAGTAAATCTCAAGAATACCGGTCACATTCCACCCCAAAATCAAGAGCAAAAAATAATTGTTTTGCATGGGAAAAAACAAGCATATCTTAGGACCAAGATTTATTTGCATTGTGAAACCTTTTTAAATGACAATTAAACACATTTTCTATTTGCATATGCATATTCAAATGAGAATAGCAAAACACTGTAATGTCCTAAAACTGCCTCTAATGATTTTCTTAAAGCAAAGTCAATTTAAATATATTGACTGGAAAACATTTAGTTTTGTGTAAATCTCAAGAAACAGATCACTTTTCAAATTAAAATCAAAAGGAAGAAATAAGAAATTATTTCTGCATGAAAATCAAGCCAATTTTTTTTTTTATTAAACACATTTTTTTCAATTTGCATATGTAAATGATAATAGCTAAACACGGTCCTAAAATGGGCTTAAAATGTTCTTTATTCTGATATTAAGGTGGAATATGACCCAGACATGTTTTGTGAGATTCACCCAAGTATGAAGTATCAAATCTTGGCCATTTCTTGGGCTTTTGCTCAGAAAGGAAATCAGTTAAAGGTTATTAATAACAAAGACTTATACTGGGTAAACAAAACAGTACACAAGATGTGCTAGACATACAGACAAACATTTCACTCTGTGTCAGGGTTTAGTCTAGGTGGGCCGGGATGGGGTGCAGTGGGGCAGCACAGGGCAGATTACATGGGCAGAAAAGCGCTAAATAGTCTAGTTAAATGAGGGGCAGAAAAGACAGAAGAGTAATGAGTGGACAAAGACATGCGTGTTTGTGTGAGAGGACTGATTCAGATTCTGAGGGGTGTCGGGGACATGTCAGGTGCTCTCAGACTGCCATCAGGGCTCTAGAAGGAGAACAGGAGCGTTTTGTGTGAAATAATCAACCAAAACCTACCAACAGAGGTGGGCATCTCTCCCCACTGGAGCACCACGTCTTTAGTGATTCTGCCGTATGTGTTCACATAGACTCCCTCATCTTCATAACACAGAAGCATCTCCATGCCGTCGGTCTTGGGTAGCACCACAATGGCGTGAGCGGTAACACTGCCCTGAATCTGGGAAGGGAGGGGTGGGCGCAGATGAGCCTTGGGGTGACAAAAACGAGCCGTAGTGCAAAACATTCCCCACTAGGTGACGCTCTCCCCCCTCCCCCGGGCGGCCCTGTCAGTCATGTCTCGTGCTGTGGGTGGCCAGAGCTTCTCCCTTCGAGAAACTGCTGCAACAATCGAGACTCCTGCCCTCCGCTTGACCGCACGATGCCTGAGCCCAAAAGCGCCCTGCTAACGGGCTACCATGGGGCATTGGAACGGTTTGGCTGCTTTGGTTCGTGTACGTGTTTGGTTTGTCAAAGGTCGGAGATCGGGGACATGTTTTCTTCTTACAGTAGAGATACTTTTCTATCACACTTGAACAATAATGTCAGTTACGGGCAGCGTAATGAACTTCAAAACCATTCATCTGCACACAGAACATTCATACGTGTTGCTCTAAACTGTGTAATCAGGGTCCAAAATTAACATTCTGTTTTTTTTTTTCATTTAAGACCATGAAACTGAATTTTGAATTGTTTTTATTACTAATATATATATTCATTATTATTAATTACATTTATTTATTCTTATTTATATTTAAAATAAATATTGTATAAAGAAAAACAGCTTTTGTCATTGTGGCAGCATCGTATACAAAAGCACATCATGTTTGAGTTTTCCTACACAACACTTTAAAAGTTTGGAATAATACGATTTTTTAATGTTTTTTTTTTTTTTTTTTTAAA
>NW_015552531.1:429729-442947 GCF_001515605.1 Sinocyclocheilus anshuiensis | reverse complement strand
TTTTTTTTTTTTTTTTTTTAAAGAAGTCAGCAAATTCAGTAAAAACAGTAATATTGTGATTCCTGAATTGTTGCTAAAAGTTCAGCTTTGCAACCACAGCAAGTAATTACATTTTAAATATATTAAAATAGAAAACAAAATTGTAATAATATTTCACAATATTACGTTTTTACTTTTTTTTTAATCAAATAAATGCAGTCTTGGTGAGCATAAGCGACATACATTTCATTATTCCAAACTATTGACCGGTAATGTATATTTTAGACATATATTTTACTTTCTGGATAAATGCACAAAACGATACCTTCAAAGTACTTTATTAAGCTAATAAAAAGTTAATAAGATACATTTATTATAATAAATTATGCTTAGAAACTTATGATTTTTCATTGAGGAAAATGTTATTAAAAGACAATTGTTTTGAATATATATGCGTGTATGTATAAATAAATAACTAATTAACTATACACACACATGCATACAGTCCTTAAAAAGTTACCACCCAATTGGGAAGCGTTTTATTTTTCTCATCAAAGCCAGGTTTTACTTGCATTTGGTGTTAGTGTTAAATTTGGACCCTGTCTGTAATTAAAAGGCACATATGTGATACAGACATCAACACTACTGTGCATCCCAGTGTCCCCGGAGAGGAGTTGTCCTATTTAAAGTCCCTTAGGATCAGGGTAAGGAGGGGAGAGCTGCCTCCACTCGGCCTGTCATCACTTACGTGGGACGGAATGTAGATATCGTACGGATTCCCAGAGTCGACATCTATCACGTGAAAACCAACGCTGGAACCATAGATAACCTTTAACCTCTGACCCTCCTCCACCGTCAGGTCCACGAGCAGAGGCCTGTGCTGAAGATCTGTGAAAGACTTTGGAGAGACAGAAGAAGAGACACTGAAAGCATGATATATTCCCAAAGAAATATGCTCTGTGCAGGTGTTCTCTGACACACTCACAGCACTAGTCACAAGTACCAAAATAGCTACTTAATTTGCACATTTTGTGCTCTGCCCTGCCAAGTTGAGTTCTAAGGCCTATTTTCTCATGAAGTAATACAGTTTATTTAAAATGAACACACAAATGCTCTTTTTTTTAAAGGGGGTCTCCCTGGACCAAATATCTGTCTCACCTTGAAAGCCATGAATTTGTGGTAGGGTTTGGGAGCCCAGGCATAAATCTCCACTGAATTCTTCAATGCAATCACCAAGAACTTAATCCTCTCATATTTGACTGTTAAATAACAAATACAGGTAAAAATATTGTTAGTATTTAAGAAACCACATTCTCGGTATCTCTCTCTAAATAGATATAGATATATGTTATACATAATTAAAATAAAAAAAAAAGTAAAATAGATAGATATACATACATTGTACAAATATGGTTATATATGACATTTATTTGATATTCAACTGTTTACAATTTTTTTTACTTTATTAATAAGTAAATGAAACCCATTAGTCACTATATATTTTGATATTTTGTCTGTAGTTAATTAGGCATTAAAACAATTATTTGGCCAAATAGACCAAAGGACATACCGACTTTATAATGGACACAACCCTCCAGGTCACCAACTGTAATCCACCCTTGTTTTTTTTCTACCTCAGGGTCATTGTGAAGTATCCTGTTTCTAAGCCTTGACAGATAGTAGACCCTCAGTTTATTCTTTTTGCCTGCATAAAAGAAGAGGACGCATGAACCACTCGTTACAAACAGATAATACACAAATCTAACAACAGATCTTTGTACAGACAACTAGAGAGCTGATGATGAACTCACCTGATATGGTGACCAGGACATTGAGTCCCTCCAGAACTTCCATCTGCTGAAAGCGCCTGCGGTTGATCAGATTGTAGACTTTGCCCTGACCACTGCGATCTAGTAACATGAGCCCATTTTCTGTTCCTACCAACAGATTCACTCCTACGGCAAACAAACAATGTAAAAACGATTTGTAGATTATAATATGGATCTGAAGTGATATGAAGGCATTTATGCTACTTTCATTTAGGAATATTCTAACAGCTGTCGAGTAAAAAGTCGGAAAAAGGTCTGTAAACAAGCTTGAGTTTAGACTCACCCCATAGTGCCGCACACAGGATCTCAGAGTTGAAGCGCTTCTTGTACTTGCGGATTTCTGGTGTGTCGCTGTGTGGCCGGATATTGGTGGGATTGACATTCACAACAGATATTATATATATATGCATGAAAATATTTTCTTACTAATTTATTTTAAAATGTACACTACCGTTCAAAAGTTTGGGGTCTGTAAAATTTATTTTTTGAAATAAAACATTTAATTGATTAAAAGTGACTGTAAATACTAGTGGTGTAACGATACACGCATTCGTATTGAACCGTTCGGTACGAAGCTTTCGGTTCGGTACGCATTACAAACCGAACGATTCGTTGAAGTAATCCTATTACATTTGGGAAAAAAAAGAACTTAGTGTGTGAAATATAATGTACTCCAGGTTGTGACGTTGAGGTAGTTCGTTAGAGTTTTCCCTCTTTTCCTCGTGTACAGACAACTAGAGAGCTGATGATGAACTCACCTGATATGGTGACCAGGACATTGAGTCCCTCCAGAACTTCCATCTGCTGAAAGCGCCTGCGGTTGATCAGATTGTAGACTTTGCCCTGACCACTGCGATCTAGTAGCATGAGTCCATTTTCTGTTCCTACCAACAGATTCACTCCTACGGCAAACAAACAATGTAAAAACGATTTGTAGATTATAATATGGATCTGAAGTGATATGAAGGCATTTATGCTACTTTCATTTAGGAATATTCTAACAGCTGTCGAGTAAAAAGTCGGAAAAAGGTCTGTAAACAAGCTTGAGTTTAGACTCACCCCATAGTGCCGCACACAGGATCTCAGAGTTGAAGCGCTTCTTGTACTTGCGGATTTCTGGTGTGTCGCTGTGTGGCCGGATATTGGTGGGATTGACATTCACAACAGATATTTTCCTAGCCTCATTTAGTCGAGCTTGTTCCTGTTCCTGCTCCTGCCGTAGGAGTTCATCTGCAAAATGGGCTGCATGACCAAACAAAAAGTCAAAATCATTCTTTTCAGTACATCATCATATCAAGCAGGCTAAATGTTAGCAGCACCCTTTTCCACCAACAAAGTGTCAATGCCAAAGTCAGTGTCCAATCTGGCCCCACTCTGAGCATTTCCACTCAGGAAAAAGGCACCGGCTCTATTTCAATGGACAAGGGGGATAAGAGGTAAATTAGTCACCTGAGGCAGGGTTGTCCTCGTCGTCCTCTGTGGGGGAGGTCTGATACACTCGTGGGTCCACAAAAGGAGTGAAGGAGGCTTTGGATCCGCTCCCCATCCCAAACTGCCAATGTGGAGAATCAGGATGTGAGAAACAAGCATCTACGTACCATACAAATGGTCTCTTCTAATGACTGATTGTAGGCAGCAAATGCAAGCATTTCTAGTATGAACTAAGTGCAACGTGCAGAGTTTTGTCTGCAGTTAGAACAGTCCAGGAACAGCAAGCACTGCAAAAGTCTTTTTTGCAATCAGTATTTTGTCTTGTTTTCCAGGTAGTTCGTTAGAGTTTTCCCTCTTTTCCTCGCTTTTATTCGCTTTTAAATAGCTTGTAAATGCTTGTGCGCATTTTACTTTCACTTTCGAACTAGTGGCATTTCGGCGTCAATTGATTGAATTGACAACAAAACAGTACGACAAACTTACTTACATTAAACATAGAATGTTTAATTTATTAACAAAATGAATACAAATACACCATGCTATAGGTCTAATATAAAATAACAAATAACTTGTTTAAATATAAAACACTGAAAATCAGCAAACATGGTGGAACCAAATAAATAAGAAACGAATGTTAAAAAAGCTTCCAAAATCATCTTAGATAAACGGCAAAAGTCAAAAGGCCTTCCAAAGTCTAAAATATTTTTAAGATCATATGATACTCGTTTGATAAAAATCAAGGAAATTTGTCTGGCATTTCTTTGTTTTTGCTGTATCGGAAAAATACCGAACCGTGACACCCCTGTGTCGTATCGAACCGAACCGTGAATTTTGTGAACCGTTACACTCCTAGTAAATACATTTACAATGTTACAAAAGCGGTTCTTTCGTACTTTCTATTCAAAGAATCCTGAAAAAAGTAAAACTGTTTCCACATAAATAAGAAACACAACGTGTTCAACATTAATAATAATGAGAAATGTTTCTTGAGCACCAACTCATCATATTAGAATGATTTCTATCACAGGAATAAATTACATTTTAAAATATTAACATAGAAAATAGTTATTTAAAATTGTAATATTTCACATTATTAATGCTTTTACTGTATTTTTTATCAGACTTGGTGAGCATAAGATTTAAAAAACAATTACTGACCCTTAACTTTTAAATGGATACGTTGCACAATTTTTTTTAATGAATTCATCTTGTTAAAACTGATTATAATTTTTTTCTTTAACTTTTATTTTTATTATTTTTTTGCAGTCAGAGTACAAAATCAGGGCACTTACAAGAAGGGGAAAATGGGGCAATGGGAAGAAAGCATATTATTGACTGGCTGCTGTCCTACATGTTTTATGTTTTAAAAATGTAAGCTTAAAATGATAGTAAATGAAATAAAGAGAATAAATAAGAACCAAACAGAAAAAAAATGTAAAACCAAGAAAAGCAATGTGAGTTCTGAAGAGATCTGGGCTTCTGTGAATCTACAGCCAGATAAACATGTGCATTTGAATCGAATGGGGATGGATTAGCTGTGTCGGGTTAGAAATTTGAGGGTTGGAGTGCAGAATGGCTCTAACAGGCTTGTCCATCACCTACTTCAGCCACAGAGTCCAGGTCCAGCCCACTAGAAAGCCGCCCAGGGCCCTCGCCAGGCGAGTGGCTTTGCTGCACTAGATCAGGCAGATTGGAGTTACCGGGGAAACCATTGCTCTCGGCATGACCGAGCTTTCTTTCCCCAAATGTCTGCAGAGAGGAACAGAAAGAGGAGTAGGGCTACACTACTGCAGGCCCCTTGCGTGGCTAAGCCATCTTACAGAGATATTTGGGAAACGCACAGAGGGTGCCTCCGTCAGCAAGTGTGCAGCGAGCTTGATCAGAGATTTTGTTGGAGAATTCAGAAGCAAAAGAGGTGAAAGAAACAACAAAATATAACCCAATAAAATAAGGCTTAACCAAGGCAAAAATAAACATGAGTTGGTAAACTTAAAGAGAAATAAAACTGTGACACTAGAGGAATGAGTGTAGGAGTTTTTGCTAACCAGGAAAGGAACCTGTCTAGGTAGGTGCACCTACCTCCCGCATCATCAGGGTGCTGTCTTGTGAATTTTTGCCAAATGAATCATTGGCATGAGAATCCTCCTGGTTGGCCAGTGAGTCGGTGCCACCCTGGCCAGCAGAAGGCCTGTTGGGAGAATAGGGCAAAAAAATACATATAAAAGCCTCTATAAATGATGAAGCTTTCTATAAGACATTTTAAAGACCAACACAATTTAACTTTTCTGTGTTGAAATAAGACATTTATTTGACAATGCAGGCTATTTCGAAATACTAACATACTATATAAACTGTTTCTGCAGTATATAGTATGTACACAGTGTAGTTTACAAATCTTCTGCATGCATAGATACTAATAACTAGGGTTAATGCTGCTCAATGTGAAAGCCCGCAGGTGATGGAGATTTACCGCTGATTACAGAACCGGCTTTCTGACAAGATGCGCATTAAATATCGCATGCGATTTATCGTGCAGCCCTACTAATAACCTACTACGTACATATGGCAAATGTAGCACTATCCATTCTGCTATGGGTACTGTATCCCACAATACAATGCACTTGATTTTACCTGATATATTTACCTTATACATAATACCATCTATATTCTATAATGGTCCATTCATTTTTTTATTTAATATTTAAAACAGAAACATGAGAAAATGGTTCTTTTCTCGTTATTTCAAAAAAGGAAAAAACAAGAATTCGCCTTGATTTTTAGTTTTTACGTTCAGGGGTAGAAAATGGATAAATAGCTTAAATATTCGATTTCCACATGTGGGCGGTCATGAAATGGTGCCGTCATCAGGTCTTCTTCAGTTCTGTGCAACAGAATAATAGTCCTCCACTGCTATAGTTACATTTAATCTCTCTTGCATCAAACAACCAGACTAACAAAAAGCCAATTCAAAATATTAATAAATGCTGTAATAGTATAAGTAATATTAAAATAACACTATCTGACAGACTAAAAGCTACAAAAATCAACATTTTTAATTTGTTAAAACACTCACATGATGCGTGGAATATCACTAACGGGCACCGTTCCATCATGAGCCCCGCCTTCTCCATCCTCCTCCTCACTGCTTTCGGATTCCTCACTGGATGAGGAATAATCAGTCACTTTCCTGGGAGGCCGGTTGGATTCCTCATTGGTTTGCAGCTCACGGAGTTCTTTGGCCAGAGCAGTGAGGTCCTTTAGGGCAGGGAATGACGGGTCAGGTCAGAAGGGAGAGGAAGACACAAAGAAGATAGGTAAGATTTCTTTCATGCCGTGATCTGCTTGATTTGGTCTCCAGTGAACAATGAATTCAGTAAAATGTGAAAAGCAGTTCAGGTTTTAAGCCTGCAAAGAGCATACACTACAGTGATGTATCTGTTAATAGGAATCATGACAATAAACTTCGTTTTGCACATTTAGGTCATGTAAATGGCACCGAAGAGATTACCAGAAACAAACAAATACCGTATTGGCCCGAATATAAGACGACCCTGATTATAAGACGACCCACCTTTTTCCAGATGTACCTTTTGGAAAAAGGCTTTTTAAAAACCAAATCTAGTTTTTTCTCAGTAAAACACATTTTGTCTTCAATTATTTTCATATTGCATATTTTTCCTATTTTAATTTTTGTTTTGAAAGTATGGTAAAAACTGGTAAAATGTACCAACAATCACATTTAAAAAATATACACTTTTAAAAAAGTTGATATACCATTTAAAAAACAAAAAACAGGTAGCCCATCTGAATTAGGACATTTAGGCTATCCATCTAATAGTAGCCTACCAATATCTTATTAACAGTAGAAGTTAAATCTTACTGTAGTCTTCAAATCTGGGTACTGTCTTACGTTTTAAAATCACAAAGGGAGTTTGGTCCCATCAGGCTAACGTGACAGTCACGACTCATGCAGCTGTAAGGTTTTCTTTTTCTTTAGTTTTTACTCGCGATCTTTACAACACGCATTACATTACGTATACCATGGCACACTCGTTTTATTCGTATTTGGTGCCACCTATTGTTGTGGGTGTATTATTGACATGTCAAAGTCTAGACCCTGAATATAAGACGACCGCGTTTTTTCAGATGTATTTCCAAGAAAAAAACATCGTCTTATATTCGGGTCAATACGGTAAGCAAAACATCACAGATAAGCAAATTAACTAAAATATTTTATAAAGCTTTACAAATCAACTCTGAAAGTGGGATAAAAACATCCGCCATCATTTCAAAGAATGATGCACAACTGTATAAACCATCACGTGCTTAAGTCAGAGAAATAATAGACCAGAACATTAGCGTTTGTTCCTGAGGCCTGTGCCCTGCATGCAGAAGGTTAGTAGGAATCAGCAGTTCCCGCTCTGGTTCTGTCTTACCAGCTCCTCCTGTCGACAGGCCACCAGGCAGCCAGATAGAAAGAAAATGCCATTGAGAAACCAGAAGTCAACTCTTGTGCTCTTATATTTAAACACTGATGCTTGAATGAGATGCAAATTTCCATTTTTGACTAAATATACAACCTAAGGCCTGGAGTGAGGTGCTGTGAACAATCTAGAGCAAAATACAAGATTATGTTTAACGACACAATCTTGTCTTTTTTATGTTTAAAATACTTAATCTTGTCATATTTGAGACAAATTAAAAAGTTAGGTGGAACAGAAGTACAGTACATTCAATATGTCGTACTGTTGACTACCTGGGTGTCAGTTGACGAAAATGTCCATCCACAAATTTATGTGGTCACAAAACCCATGAAACATTGTTTGCTAAAAATTTTGTGTTATCTAAAACTAAAATGATTTTGTTTCTGATGAAATTTCTTTGTAAACGGTTTGCTAAATCATTCTCACGCAAACTGACGCATTAAACAGAATGTGACGATATTCGTAAACACGGTTAATACAAACAACTTACACACAGAAATTCGTTTTGATCATCTGCTTACATTGATCTGAACGTAACAATTTACGAAAGAATAGTTTTACGAAACTATTTAAACAAGCTCATTCTGCTCATCTTAGGTTAATGCAACACTTGGAAAAAATGTACACAATTTCGAATGTTTTTTTTCGCTCACAATGACTTTGTGACAGTTTACGCAAAAATTATTCTATGAATGATTTACACAGAATTTCGTACTGCTTTACAGCTCACATTGACTTTTTGCATCAATTTATTTAATAATGGCTTTGCGAATGATTTTTTAAAGTAACTTGATTTGATTTTAAATAAATGTGACAATTCACACAGGAACGGTTTTACAAACAATTTCCACAAATTTGTTTAACTCATCTACTTGTATGGAATATTATGAATGACAATTACAAACAAATTTACAGAAAAAGTTTCTGGCTAAGAATGATTGAATGCTCTGTACTTCTATCCCTCACTTCCTTGTTTTTGTTCACGTCAAATTAAATAAAAGGTCTGCTGATTAAATCGATTAAAGTTAATATTCTTAAATAGTTAAAGAATTAAATAACCTTAAAAAGCTAAATAATTGCAGGGCCCTTCTTTTACCCCTAAATGTAACATTACTTCTAAACAAACAAACAAAAAATCCCTTTTCCGTGGCCTAAGACAGATGTTGCCTAGGTAACAGTGAAAACTCTGAAACGGTGTCAAGGATTACTGACAATGTGAACAAATGTGACAAATTGGTGCGATGGAGAAATGTGCAGCTAATGATGGTGACTGACACGGCGTCTGAAGCTGTGAAAGAGAGCGAAAGACAGAAAGATTGGAAGGGAGTTAAGGAATGAGAGACGGCGTGAAATATTGATGAGAGAACGATTGAAGACGAGAGGGCGTGTGACAGAAATAGATGAGACAGACAGCGAACGAGTGCTTAAATCTAAGGAGCACGAACATGGGCAGAGAGAGATGAAGTGAGGAGATGTCACTAACCTCATCTACGGCTTTCTTATAACTCTGGAGAAAGAGAATTGACAATAGAGAACCACGCGTGGAGGAACATTTGAGCGGATTAGACAAAATGTTAAATGAGAAAATGGTTAGTAACACAAAGCGACACAATCTTTTAAACTTCGAGCCAAGTGAGAGTATCTACACAAGCTAGCTAAAGGTTATGGAAAGGTTATGAGTAGGTTAGCTCAAATGAGACTTGATTTACTGGTGATATATTAAAGACCCCATAAAATCGCTGCACTGATGTACTTCCTGTTGAAACAGGAAGTTTGGGTGGGGCATATTGAAGGACTTGTACTTTTTATAAAACACATCTCGCATATAGATGACTTAAAAGCTAAAAGACATTAACTGAAAGCCACACAACTCTATTTTTGATTTAATGGGGTATTTAATTGATGGTTAAGACATCATGTTTGGAAAGAACATCAACAACTGTGCAGATCTTAAAAAGAAGTTAGTTTAGGGTTAGATGTTTTCATTTTAGGCTTATCCTGGTCTCGGAAACCAGCCCTGTGAGAGCTGAAACATTTGCAACACAGTTATACTGTGATCTCAGAGGATTCTGGGAATTGTGTTTCTCACCGCTGGTCTGCTAGGTCTGGTCACCTCTCTGTTCTCCTCCTGGGTTTTGGGCTTGGATTCTTGGGACACTGCTGGGGATCCCTCAGGTTTACTGGAGCCTGTGGAGACAATCGAACGTCAAGACTCGGTGTGCGGAGCTCTAGTTCAGGTGCTCAGACTGAGAGAATATTCCAGAGGGTCTCTCACCTCCCACACTATTTCTTTCGCTGGAGCCGGCCTGAGAGCTGGGCGTGCTAGAACTGGAAGAACTCCCACTGCTGGTTCTCTGGAGAGCCGACTCCATGGGAATCCGCAGGTCTGGGTTACTGTGCCAACGGTAGGACACAAGGAAGGAGATTGTCATTTCTTATTCACTTACTACTAGCAACCACACCACTATATGAAATAGCAAGAAGCCACATACAAACTGAACACATCTCTTGATAAAAGTAACAGTAAAAATTGAAAGGTATAAAAAAGTAAAAAGTGCTGTTTGGGAGTAAAAATAACTTATTATATAATAATATAATAATATATTTTAATTATTTATATTAAAACAATTAATCTTTCACTTAAGGGGCTTTAGACCTTTATCTATACATGTGTAAAATTAATTTCAAATAAAACATAATTTAATAAAAAGTGGAAAATACCTGGCTCGGAACAGATGTGCTCCGGTTCTTGGTCCCAGTCCACCCGGTCCATTCCCTGGAGATTTTTTTCTCACCAGCGCAGGGGATATGGAAGTGGTCCTTTGGGGCACCTAAACCATGGTAACAGATGTTAAAATGTTACTTTATGTAGATGCATTAGAAAAAACAGCTTTTTTAAATATAGGCATTGTTTTTTTATAACCTATATCATCGCATTTAGTAATGCATTACACATTTATGAATGAATTGCACTCTATAGCAATGGATCTCAACCGGTTTTGGTTCAAGAAACAGATTTAACCTTTGACATCAAGTTATGATCCAATACAGTACTAAAATGGTTAATCGTACAATAGTAAATAAATAGTCCTTAAAATAAAACACGGACATTAAACTGTGCTAATAATTATTTAAAGGCACAATACGTAAGATTTTTTTAATTAAAATATCCAAAAACCACTAGAACAGTTTTATATATTTTGCTGACTTGTGGACTTACATTATCCCAAATATTTTGAAGAATGTTTAAATCCAGAGAAATAAGCACATTTAACTAGTGACACGGACCGTGTCTATAGTGTCATTCTGTTGCCTGCCAATGACGTCATAACCCCTTGATTTCCGGTTTTGTTTTGTAGAAAACATGGAAACACCAAAGACGCTTGAATATGCTATGCATTTTATTAGACAGGGGACGACCGCACAGAGTAGCAGTATAACAGAACGTTCAAATGTATCTAGTATGATAAAACAGCGCTGCTTACTTCCGCTGCTTTCCGGAAGGAGCGGAAGCGGTCGACTGTGGCATAATAAAAGCTCTGCTGCTTTCGAGCCTTGAGTCGCGCTCGTTCAGCGGCCTCGTTTCACTTCGACGGCTTTCAGCCTCACCCTGCTTCATACTACGACGTTAATAAATCTTTAATACATTAGCTCATCCATGAACATGATTTCTGCCCGAGTCCCATCGGATTGCTTTGGCTTAGTGGTGCAACGGATCACAAAACTCACGGTTCGGATCATTTTTCGGATCAGCAAAAAAAAAAAAAAAAATTTGTGAAAGCTTACTTTAAGTACTTCTATACCACAGCAAAAACTACTATCTTAACTAATAAAGTTAGTAATAAAACAAGAACAATTACACAAATTACAAGCATAGATGAATACAACAAAACACAGTTACAAATAGAGTCAGTAACAGTAGCATTCAGGTACAGAAATGTAATAATTAAGTGTAAAATAACACAACAGTGCTCACTGCACAAGTTAAATACAGATTAATCTTTGTTAGGGCTGCGGTGTTATTTGATTAGCAGACAGAAACAGGTATTTATTGGTCTCTTTAAGACCAAATACACGGACCTAATACTGACACACATCCGTTTTTTTCCCAGCTGTTTACGTTCACTTAAGACATAACCGACTGTGTTTACTAGAATACTTGCCAAAACGGGTATTTTAACATAACTTTGTGTGTATGTAAAAGAGGAATCAATTCGCTGTTCACGCGGTGTCTCTCTCTCTGCGTGTGCGCGCGGCAGCGGCTGAGCGCACAGAAAACAGCACGCGAGTTAAAATTGCTTGAATGTGTAAACTGGCAAGACAAAACATGTGCAAATGGTTAAACTTAACAGTTAATCCGCGAATCACATGCGTGCCGAACTGTGCAGCCGGATCCGAACGGATCACGGATCATCTACGATCCGTTGCACCCCTACTTCGGCTGTGGGGATAAAGACGTCAACTCCCATGATTCCACACCCAGTCACGGCGTCATCTAACTACGCCTTTGTTTCTTTGTTTGTTTTGAATACACACCCTCTCTAGTGGCACAAAATTACATATTGTGCCTTTAAATGAGATGAATGATTATGACAGAAAATAATAAAATAAATAAATAATAATAAAATAAATTATGGCACTTTTTGTTTCAAAAACCCCTATTTAATGTAGTATGACTCATATTTTCTAATTATTTGTATAGCTATATTTAGAGGTTTAAGAATGAGTTTGGCTAGGATAGGCTCGACAAAGTGACAAATCAATTTGTGCCAAAATATTGTAGAGTTTGATTGGATGCACAGCCTTTGACAAATTATATAGAAAGTGTTTTTTAAACACTTTTTAAAACTGTCAAGCTTTAAATTTAGTGGTTTTAACTATGCTTGATTATTTGGTCAGTTACATATTATGGTTCAAATTCAGCAATGATATTTCTCTGCTTTCTGAGACCCAATCAGAAAAGACTTCAGATCCACCAGTTGAGAACCACGACTCCAAATGAATTACTATTAATGTCAACACATTTTATCCCAGATTATCACCTTTGGAGGGACATCATCTTCCTGTCTCAGCCAAGAGCTGCGGTCAAACTTGTCGTCTCGGCTGGTGATGCGAGGTGGTGGGGCCGGGGTTTCTGATGTGGGGTCAGAGTTCTGCCGAGGCATCGGAGGTCTGTGATGTGACACACCCTCTTGGAAGGCTGAGACGCCCTGAGAGGACTGATCATGCAGCGACTGGGATCCTGTCATGGAAGAGCCATGGGACTTCACAGAGACCAGGTGCGCCATCTGAAAGGAGAACTCTGAGGTCAGTGTATTTCACAACACATCTGTCTCTCTAAAGACAGATCAGGAGATCAGGAAGTACCTGAGGCTCTACTGGGCGGTGCATGGGAGGCGTCCGGGCCTGCTGTATGCCTCCACTGCTGAAGGACTCTGAGCGGGGAGGCAGGGAGGGATCGGAAATACGATTGGCCACTTTGTGCTGGAGAGCCG
>NW_015552531.1:424944-429574 GCF_001515605.1 Sinocyclocheilus anshuiensis | reverse complement strand
TCTGGCGGTTCAGCTTGGAGCGTTCCTCAACCTGACAGACAGAGACTATGTTAGTGTCTTTGCAACTCTTCACAACCAATCTGTTTCCTCTTTGCTTGAGAGTCAGAATGGACTGTAAAACATGTAAAGTGGCTAATATGTGACACTGTAGGACAGGGGTCACCAAACTCGTTTCTGGAGGGCCGGTGTACTGCAGAGTTTAGCTCCACCTTGCCTCAACACACCTGCCTGGAAGTTTCAAGTATCCCTAGTAAGACCATGATTAGCTGGTTCAGGTGTGTTGGATTAGGGTTGGAGCTAAGCTCTGCAGGACAGCGGCCCTTTAGAAAGAGTTTCTAAATCTTTGCAGAAATCCACCTGTCCCAAATTAAGGAGACGGCCTCATTGAGGCATTTTAGATATTTTTAGACCTGTTCCCTTAGCTTGACTGAAGATAATTTTTATTCACTTCCGCAGGCCCAATCAAATGACTCAATAAGCAAAGATGAAACGTACAACCAAACAACAGAAAAAGAAATATCATCAGGTTAAAGACAGAAAGGAAACGTTTAGTCCATTACATCCAGTATGTTAAAGGAGATGCTGTGAATTTTCAAATTCAAGCAACAAGCCTCAATACTGTCAAGCACCATTCACAAGTATTTTCAGACAAGAAAATGATCACTTATGGCCATCCTAGAAGTCGGGTGACCAATGGGACAGAAAGACTCATTAGTGAGAAAACCATGTTTATTTCTTCTCTAAGAATGGAGGGATGTTTGGATCTGAAATGACACACAATCTTCAGAGCACAATCTGTGCCTACAAGTAACACACAACCCCTTATCAACAACCTTTTTATCAATGTAATCAATGTGTCAATGTAATTTGATCAATGTCTAAAACAGTCGTTCTCAAACAGGGGGCCAGGACCCACTAGGAGGCCTCAGCAAACTTCCAAGTGGGCTGGCAGGATGAATTAAAAATAGGAAAAACAAGGTTTAGAATGATTTAAAACGGCTAAAAAAAATCCATATGTGAGCATATTTTTTATTTTAATTAGTTTTTTGAAGATATAATATTTTATTGGGTAGAAACTGCTTTATTTGTGAATAAACAAATAATTTAAAAACTGTATTTACAAAAAAAAAGTCAAATTTATTGGTAATAAAAATGTGTAAACATGAACATTCAGACATTGGGATTGTGGAATTTAATGATTTATACTGATTTTATTTTAATATTTTGCCAATACTAGTTTCTGTAAATAAAAACTTTGAAAATTAGCAGCTTTGTCATTATGATAGAAGTATCAAAAATATCTTTGTGGGCCTTCAAATATTAATTTTATAATGGGGACCTTGGAGTCAAACAGGTTAAGAACCACTGGTCTAAAGCTTTTGTGGCCCAACACATCCAAACCTCTCTCATTTTTGCCCCACAATCCCATGCTCCTCTGTCATCAGCTTTCTGTAATGAGGAGCGATAGGTGAGATCAAAGAGAAAATGACAGAAAATTAGAACAAGACAACAGCAAGAGCGGAAGCTGTCAGAAGAAAATCCACCAAACTAACTGGGAGACAGAACCTACAGGAATACTTTCACCCAGAGAACCAGAGGAAAACAGAAACAAGGCATTCCAAAAGAGATCATTCAAATGCCCCGAAAAGTTTTTGGAAAAAGGTCTTTTTCCGCATTAATTCTTTGAATATGTTCCATGACCAGATTGGTAGGCATCTAGGTCATGGCGAAAAAGGAGACAAGTCATAAGTCATGCTAGCGGAGGCAGACCTTTGAGACGTTTAAGTCTCTCTCAGTATCAGCCCCTTTGCTGGAGTGTCTGGGACTGCGGCCCCGGGACTCTTGCTCAAGATGTTGCTGGACCATCCTGACCAGCTGGGATGGATCTGGCTCGCAAGACATACGGATTCTAGGAACGTTTGGCCCACTGGTTATCCTGAGCTGAGGCTCGGCCAGCTCCATCTCTCTCGAGTGGGAGGCTGCTGGGTAGGAGGGGGGCCTCGTGGGCTGATTAGAGGAGCTCTTGTCAAGAGGGAGGAGTTGGCCAACACGTTTTTCTCCAGGACTGTTAAACGAATGATGCTTCTTGGGAGGGATTCGAGGAGAGTTACTCTGAGCTCTCTCCATCACCTGTGTTCAGATAAGCACAATAAAACCATTCAGATTATGACCCACAAAACTGAAGATGCAGGGGAGGCCACTTCAGAGCATGATAATCTAACATCATCCAGATGATTCTGAAACTAAAGGAAAAGTTATTTACAGGAAGTGAGATTCATCATATGTGGGCACCAAACCTGAAGAATTTGATAAAATGAAGCCATTAGCCAGGGCAAATGAGATAACTGACATATAATGTTTACAATCAGTGATTGGAGATTCTTGACAATGAGTACTAGGGCTGGGTATCAATACAGATTCCTGATTCAATTTGATTCTGATTCATAAACTCTTGATTCAGTGCTAAATTTGATTAGATTCTAATTCATTTGGATTTATTTCAATTATAATGTTCATTTTGCTTACATATAAAAGACATTGTCTATTTGCTAATGCTGTAAATTACACAGTGTAATGTTCAGATTCAAACTGGTACAGTAGCTCACCTTTTTGAACGATTCATTAAAAGAACCAATTTAACAAGTCATTTGTCTCATGAATCAGGCTATACTAATATGGAGTATATTTTTGATTCACTAAAAAGAACCAAATCACTTGTTTACTGAATCTAGGTTTTGTTTAATTAAAAAGAACAAACTCATTTGTTTTGTGATTCGGGCTTTTCTAATGTGTGTTGAATCACTAAAGAACCAAATCATAGGAGATGTTTATTTCGTGAATCAGCCTACACTAATGCTGTGTATGTTTTTGATTTACTAAAATGAACCGGCTCATACAAGTCATTTGTTCATGAATTGGACTATGCGAGGTGTGTTGTAGGCTTTTTGCATGCAGCCCTCAAAGAAAAACATTGCTTGCCATTATTTCAGTAGTATACTGTCTTTTAATTAACCTCACATTCAGGATTTTATGAATCAATACTGGGATCGTTTTCAGGAAGATTGTGATTAATCAGAAAATCAATACTTTCACCCAACCCTAGGTAGTACTAATCATGTAAGAATCCTAACCAGATCTTTCTGTACCTCTTTGGCCCAGGCCGGTTTGTCACTGGGGTTGACGGAGTCTTTGTAGTGGTATAGTGGTTTTTTGTCTGCAGGTCGTGGCTCTTGTTGCTGTTGCTGCAGTGAGACCAGGTAGGCCCTTTCCTGCTGCAGCTGCCGCTGTAACCGCTCAGCCTGTCTCTGCTCCTCCAGCTGCTTCCGTTTGTATTCCTAGACACACCAGAGAACCAGAATGAGATGAAAACAGCAAGATATGGATATATATTATTGATACATGAGACAAAATAATACTAACAGGTTTGGACTTTTGTACTCCTAAAAATAACTGAAGGCTATCAGACGTTTGAAAGAACTTCAAACTCGACAGCTCTATAAGCTAATCCCATCGATGGCCTGATGGCCGTGGATCCTGAGTCTAATTTCCCCGAGAACTGAGCAATAACAAACAGAGCTGCCACAAATCCCAAACGCCCCAGATCAATTCACACAATCGATACTCTTTGAGTGCACTGATCGCGGAGGGGACAGACAGATGGCATAAGCGCAGTAGATGAAAAGAAAGGAAGTGCAAGAACTTTAAAGGTGAAAGTTGAAATGATAGTTTACCAGGAGAAGAGCTTGTTCTTGGAGAAGCTGCTGTTGAAGAATCTCCAGCTGCCTTTGTTCTTCTTCTAACTGCCGGCGGATATACTCCTAACCCCATAGCACAGTGCATCAGAACGAGAGTGAGAAAGAGAGAGAAGAAAAAGAGATGACAGGGCCTTCAAAGAGTTTAAAAATGAAAGAATGAAAGATTAATCAAGCAAATCTAAAGGTAAGAAACCTTGATAATAACTTGCTGCCCTGCCTAGATCCCATGTGGCCTTATGTGTGATGAGCTCAGTACCCAAAGGTCACTGGTTCAAACTGTGGAATGAGCCATCCATGCACTAGGGAAGTCACTTAGGACCCTGATCCTAATTTCCTGAAGCAGGGCAATTAACCCCGGACTGCTCCAGGGGAATGTCGCCCCAAAGAAAAAGTATTAGAAGTTGGTTTGGATTAAAACCATTTTGTCAAAATGACAAAAAAAGTGTGATAGGTGCAGCACAGAATCCAATTCAATCCTAAAGTTTACTTTTATTGCCTTCTAGACAATAGCTGCATAATGGTTGGAAATGCCATTGGATATCAGCGGGAATCACCTCTAATAATGCCTTTTGCAGTAAGTTATAATAATTTTTTATAATAATTTTTTAATATTTAAGAGATAGATCTGTAGACTGGTAACATGCATGTACACTACCGTTTTTATTACCGTTTACCAATTTATTCTGAAAGATTAATTAAATTAGAATTTCAGAAATGACTTTAATAATGTTACAAAGATTTCTATTTCAAATGCTGTTTACTGAATTTTCTATTCATCAAAGAATCCTGAAAAAAGTATCACAGTTTCCATAAAAGCATAACTGTTTTCAACACTGCACTGATAGTAAGAAATGTTTCTTGAGCACCAAATTAGA
>NW_015552531.1:419426-424689 GCF_001515605.1 Sinocyclocheilus anshuiensis | reverse complement strand
TTACTGTTGTAACAATCAAATAAATGCTTTCTTGGTGAACATGAGATTTCTTTGAAAAACATTAAAAACCATAACTGACCCCAAACTGAATGGTAGTGTACATAGTAAATTACAGCATTATAGTGCAAAACAGGTTAAGAAAAGATTAAACAAGATTTGGCTTCAAACAGAAAACAAGACAAATGTGAGAAGTGATGAATATTTACTCTCATTAATGGCTCAGTCATTCTTATTTGTCTCTGCATAGAATCTCACACATGGCCCGTGAGACGTCCTAATTCACCATTGAACAGGGCTTGTGCAGCCCAACCACATTTGAAAGGGTGGGTGGGTGCTTTAAATATGCATACCATCCAACAGAACATTTCTCTCTCTAGAGGAAGTGAGTCATAGACTGGAGAGAATGCTTTAAACAAGGGATCGAGGCATGTGAGAGTCTGATATGCATAGCTGAGAGGACCGTTACAGCTGAGAACAAAGGGCACTGCGCATTACACATATGATTAACAGAGGGTTTTAAAAACGAGTGCATGGATACACGCTCTCTTCATGCGTGTCTGCTTTAGGAAGTGTGCATATGTGCATATGTGATAATGTTTGCGTTTATGTTTACATGGAGAGACTGATCAAAAAAGATTTTCACTGTTTTTTTTTTCGACACCAATATTCACCCTTTTCTAATTGAAATAATCGGTTTCTCATGGCAAATTACTGTTCATCAACAATGATACTGTTATAACTATTATTTGGATGTTTCAGAGGAGAAAATGCTACAAATATTTATATCTATTTATTTATTTATATATATATATATATATATATATATATATATATATATATCAGTTATTGAATGCTAGAATATTGAAATAACTGGTATGTCAAAAAAAAAAACTGTGAAAAATTGACTGATCTCTAAATAGATGTGTCATTTATTAACAGAAAGACATCTTGCTCCCTCTCTGTAGTGGTGAATCAGTGGGAGTCTGTTAGCATGGAGTGTGAGTGTGTGAACCCACCACGTCACTTCATTTCTTCTCTTCCTGTTCGTATAAATGAAGTTGTCATTTCTGGCACGGTTTAGCTTCCCTATCTTTTTTTGCACAGTGAATTATAGGTTAGTTTGTAGTCACAGACCAATATATAACAGGCAGGTTGCATAATTATGTACATTTTCAGTCCTGAAATAACTAACCATCAACTTCTTGTGAAAAAAAAAAAAAACAGTAGCCATGTATGATTGTGGATGTGCGCTTATGTGTACTTATGTACCTGCTCCCTCTCAGCATGCCTCCTCTCCTCCTCTCTCCGGAGCTGCTCCATCTCCTCATAACGCCTCCTCTGCTCTCTCTCCTGCTGTTTCCGGAGCTCTCTCTCCCGTCGCTGTTGCTGTGAGATTACAAACACATGTTCTCATTAATGAACCTCCCATTCTTACAAATAAATCTCAATGCTGACCCCAACTATCGGCCCAGCTTCACACTAGCACATGTAGTTCCTTCCTATACCACTAGGTGGCAGTTTAAAAGACAATGCATTTCGAGCGGGTAGCCATTCTGAATGGCGTTTCCCCAGCAGGGGCTGCTGACAGGAGCTGTGCTGAAATGAGGCGGCCTGACAGTGGACCAGCGGGAGATAGATGTGTTGAATGAGAGGTTGACGCCCAGCCGGGCCCCCTGATTCATCCCCACAGGTTTTCTGCTCCCTCCCCTACTGAGAAAACCCTACATCACATAACTCAGGAATATCTCTACTGGTTCAGTTATCATCATCTTTCTTTGTCTCCTGTTTGAAGAGTTCCCAAGATGTTGGGTAACCTTCCTGTGGACTGATCATAGCTCAGAGTCTCCCATCTCATGAGCCATTACACAGACAAAATAGAGTACAGGAAGTGTGTGCTTGAGTGTGACCGGAATAATAGCAAAGCATATTGTCTGTTTGTTCTGATAGGGTTACAAGGAAAAACAATGCTAAATGCAAACAATAAAATGCAACTAAGCATATAATCATGCATGAAAGCAGAAGAAAATGCTTCCCATTTCTTTTGTTGTTGATGCCAGAGGCTGTGTGAGATTTTGACTCAAATTCATGTGTTAATTGGTAATATGGTGAATACTAATAATTTTTTTGATCCATATGTCTGCTGTTGTTGTTTTTGTTAATAATTTAGCATATTGTTTATGATAATATTATTACCTTTCAACGTATTTTTTGATTCAGAACAACTTTGGTTCTTTGTTGGGTAATAACTTGATATTTAATGGGTCTTAAAGCAACCTCAGATGCTGGAATAAGAATATATAAATTAATACAATATTATAAATATATTTAGGTTAAATATTTAGCTTTAAAGATATTAAAATAAAACGTGCTTTAAATAATATAAATATAAATGAATAAAATATTATAAACAATATATTTAGATTAAATATTTAGCTTTAAATATATTAAAATAAAATAATAAGTGCTTTAAATAATATAACATGAAATAATTCAAACTATATCAATACAACATTATAAATATATTTAGATTACATATTTAGCTTTAAAGATATTAATACACCACTCTAATGCTGAAGATTTCAGAAACATGGCTACACACCCACAGTCTTTAAACTGTTTCTTTTCATACCTCTTCTAGTCTCCTCCTTTGCTCCTTCTGTTCCTCGATGCGTTTCTGCCTCTCTGCCAGTAGTTGGCGCTTGTGTTCCTCATTCTGTTGCTGTTCTAGCTGTTGTCTCCTCAGGGCTTCGGAGCGCTCCTTATTGGCCAACTGCAGACGCAGGAAGTCCCGCCTCAGGGTCGATTCCCCAGGGATGTTTATGATGGAGCTGTAAGGAAGACGTTAAATCATCTTTAAGTCAATCAGGTCTCCACAATACCCACATGCTTGTGTATGTGAGCGGAAAAAAGTCTATGTACCTCGGCTCTCCTATGTCTCGCTCTTCCTCCTCCTCTTCACTTCCACTGTACTCATATTCCGTCTCGTCTGAAAAAAAACAAAAAAACGGATAATCACACAGCACTGCAAGACGTAGGTTTTTAAGAATAAAACTTTTAAAGGGGTCATATGATGCGATTTCAATTTTTCCTTTCAGCATAGACTAAAAAAAAAATC
This sequence comes from Sinocyclocheilus anshuiensis, assembly GCF_001515605.1. Lineage (NCBI taxonomy): Eukaryota > Metazoa > Chordata > Actinopteri > Cypriniformes > Cyprinidae > Sinocyclocheilus > Sinocyclocheilus anshuiensis. The sequence continues at coordinate 421,574 of NW_015552531.1, read as the reverse complement.
AAGCTTGGGATTTAAGAATCAATATTGGCTCATCAAAATGAAGAAGATTAAAATCGAGTAATCGATATTATCAACCCAGCCCAAACAGAAACCAAGTAAACTCACCCCTCTCTCCTCTCTTCTTCTTGGTCCGGTCAATGTGGTCTTTGAGCTGGATTCGGACCTGTCTCTCGTTGGGAAGGTCTTTGATGAAGGGATGCTTGACGAGCTGCTCAGTACTGGGTCTCTGGTTGTGATTCTTCACTAAACAGCTCTCAATGAATGACTGGAACTTTTTAGACCTACAGAGAACAACAAACCGATCAGTTTTGACTATCAGGTCCTGTTCATTACCATCAGTTGTAGATTTGAAGTGCATATTCAATATGATGAGAGGTTTGACTCACCACTTCTTGGACTTGAGACGGGGCGCTGGGTTTCTGGGTATGAGGAAAAGTGCTCGCATGGGATGCATATCGCACAGCGCTGAGAAAACAGACAGGTGTTTGTGTTTAGCAATCACTGTGTTCATATAAAATACATTATCATGTACTGCATTGCGCTGGACTTACGAGGGGCTCCTTCTGCCATTTCAATAGCTGTAATTCCCAGCGACCACAGATCACTCTGTAACAAAACGGTGCTGTTAGGATCTCTGCCTGAAGCCAAACAAGACCCTCACACAAAAGCAATCAGGTGTTGTAAGAAGAAAGTGAGCGTAATTAAGAATCGTTTGAAATACCTTGAAGTCATATGTGGCATCTGGGTTCTCATCACAAGCTATGACCTCTGGAGCCATCCAATATGGCGTGCCAATAAAAGTGTTCCTCCTACCGACGGTACGGTCCAACTGTGCACTCACACCAAAATCAACTGTTGAAAACACACGCAATCACACACACACCGGGAAGATTTGGCCTTAATGTGTCTGCGTGCAGTAACGAGAGGAGAGGTCTTTGATGAAGTGCATGCTGCCATCTGCCTCTGTGCCACTCTTCCCTCGTCACCGCAGGCAGTTGTTGTCATAGCAACCAGCCTGAACTGTCTCCCAAACTCAAACAACTCGATGACAAGCCCTAATAACTCCAGAGGAGGGTCACAGGCTCCTCAAGACAGACAGAATCAACCAATATAAACACACACATACATACTCAAAAAAAAACCAACCTGTTTCTAGATATTGGACACTACCAAAAATTCTAGTTACGTTATCATCATTGTTACTTTTAGTTAGTTAAACCTCAACACTGATTCATACACATTTACGGAAGCTTCTTCTGAAGTAAGTGTGTCATAACAGAATGTACATTGTGTCTGTGTGATAGCTGTCCGGGGTGTGAACTCACCTAGTTTGACTTCCGCATTTTCTGTGAGCAAAACGTTCTGACCTTTGATATCACGATGAATGACCTTATGTTGATGCAAGTGGGTCAGACCCTATCAAAACCAGATGAATAGGTTAGACTCAACTGGAGAAGGTCAAATGAGGAAACACTCTTCAAAAATAACACTTCTGTAAGCTAATAATGTCTTCTAGTGGCCCACACTACACAGATACTCACCCTGAGGATCTCTCTGCAGATGTAGGCTGTCCACTCCTCCTTCAGAGAGTTTCCTTTGGTGTTCTTTATCAGGTCTGTCACTGAACCAGCACCACAAAACTCCATCACCAACTACAGACACAACACGTCAACAATATTAGGACAAAACCTAACAACCCAATGATGAACAATCTAATTTAGTGGAGAACTATTCTACACTTATATACACATATGTATATATATTTACACACACACATACATAAACATACATATGTAAAAATACTGCCGTTCAAAAGTTTGGGATCATTAAGATTTTTAAAGTGTTTTAAAGAAGTTTTTATGTTCATCAGGGCTGCATTTATTGTTAATGAAGATAGCATATTAGAATGCCTTGATGAGCATAAAAAACCTCTTTAAAATATATATATATACACACACATACACAATATATATATATATATATATATATATATATACACACACACACATATATGTATATATACATACACACTGAATTTAAATAATATAGATTTATTATATAATATTATTTATTATCCTCAAATTCAATTTAAAGACCTAAAACAAGGGTGTGAAATGCCATTGAGCAATTCAATACAGCACTCGGGAT
>NW_015552531.1:402643-418380 GCF_001515605.1 Sinocyclocheilus anshuiensis | reverse complement strand
CACAAGATGTTAACTGATGGACTGGAGTGGTGTGGATTACTTGTGGATTATTGTGATGATTTTATCAGCTGTTTAAACTCTCATTCTGACGGCATCCATTCACTGCAGAGGATCCATTAGTGAACAAGTGATGTAATGCTACATTTCTCCAAATCTGTTCCTAAGAAGAAACAACTCAATATCTTGGATGGCCTGAGGTGGAGTACATTTCACAAGTTTTCATTTTTCAGGTGAACTGTTCCTTTAAGTACATTAAATATGCTGTTCATACCTACAGTGGCTTGAATACGCCTCTTTACGCCACATATTTATGAATGAATAATCATGATATTTAAGAACTTTTAAATAATAATGATGTTCATTAATGACGTTATGTTCATTGACGAAAATGTATGTATGTATATATATATATATATATATATATATACACACACACACACAAAATATATATATATATATATATATATATATATACACACACACACATATATGTATATATACATACACACTGAATTTAAATAATATAGATTTATTATATAATATTATTTATTATCCTCAAATTCAATTTAAAGACCTAAAACAAGGGTGTGAAATGCCATTGAGCAATTCAATACAGCCCTCGGGATGATTTGAGCAAAATTAGTATTAAAAAAATTACAATTTTAAATTAAAAAAGAAAATATCCATATATCTACAAATGTTCTATTTTTTTGGGTACAGCAGCTCACATTTTTAAAGTGGCAGAACCTGTATTTTAATTAGATGCACTCACACTCACACATACATGCAAATTCACGCTTTCAGCTGAAACTAGATCTGTGAATGACAACTTCATTTTCCCACTTTGAAAAAGTTTTGAAGAAGTTAAAATGACAAGATAGAAGGTTACAAGAAAAAGTATTAGTGGTTAAAAAAAGGGAATTTCATAGTTGTTCCAGAGAAAAGTCTCCAGATAACAATAAAAATATAAAACAAGCCATGCAGTTTCTTTTTTTCCCCTTAATCCTACCTTTGCCTTAATATAGAGTTTTAGTAAGGGCCAGTGACATGCAAACTTCTAAACCCAGTTGTGTTTTTACTTCTTTGGTTTTACCTTTTTTCTCAAGACACTCATAAAAAGAGCCCTATTCTCATTAGGAGCCACAGGGGCACAATAAAAGTCAATAAATGTAATTCATGAGCATAATATGATTGTTTCTCTGAAACGCCGATTGGTTTTGAATGCTCTCTTGAGCTGGCCCTCAGATGGGTCTAAATATATTTGGCCTCTGGGACTCTCCAAAGTCACAACTGCTGAGTTGGCAACACTGTTTTTCCTCTAAGGGAAATCCTTCTTTACAAAGACGCCCAAAGGAGGGTGGTGGTGCTGACCACATGCTCCAGTGCAAGTAAATGTCTTCAGTGTGTCACTTATCTTTATGTTGCTGGGCAAAGACAGCGGCAAAGCTCACCACAGAGGAAATGAGGCTGGCAGTTTACGTTCAATGCATAGAGATGAAAACAACAAGGCCTAGGCACCTCTGTGCAAAGTGTGAAAAAAAAATTTCTCATTGAATACCAGAAAGATCTTAAATTATTAAAGTAAAATAGGCCTCAAATGATTATGTTATGCTACAGTCAAACTTAAGTTTCATGTGCCTGCAAATCTGTGTTTGAGATATAACAAAAAAAAAAATAATAATAATAATATATAGTAAAATGTTGTCATGCTACACTACCTCTAAATTAAAAAAGCTACATTGTTCTGAAAACAGCTAAACTACTAGCATACTATTGAAAAAGTAGTTAATTAAGAAACATCACTACTTTTAGCTCCCTAATAGTGTAGTGTACTACACACTAGGGCTGGGCGATATAGCTAAAAAAATTATCAACGATATAATGTTTCATATCGTTCGGTATCGATAATTATTGACATTTTTTATAGCCTTTTTTAAAACAAAAAGCAATATAATTTTTTTTTTTTTTTTATTTAACCACTGTATTTATAATTAACAATTTATTGAGACAAACAACAAATATTTTTTGTTTTAACAATCAAACACAAAAATTAAACAAATATCTAATTTCTAATGTTTTATATTCAGATTAAATAGGTCTTTATTGTATAGGTCTAATTGTCTCCCGAGGCCACAATGAGCGAAATAATGCAGCGCATTTAAATTGTCAACGCAAGGAAGTAACTCTATAAAAACGTGCATTATGTCTAAATTAACTCATAAAAATCAAATATGTAAATTGCATAAACAATTATGAACAAAACAGCATCATGTATTTATGCATTGCTAAATTTAAAGAGCCGAAGCGCCATTCCCACAGATTGCATTTAAAAACATATGAGACGCAGTGAAAAGGAATAAACCTCCACAAATTCGTGACGTGTTTTCTAAAAGTTTAAACTGTTTTAACTTTGCATGGCTTTCTATACATCTCTTCTGTGAGACGCGAGTGCAGCAGTCATATTTGTTCGTCTAAAAAATGTGCTGAATATGCGTTCTATGTGAATGGCTTGGTTTCGGTTTTAACCCATTCAAGATCTTCTCCGCATTGATCTTCTATATTTCTCTAATATTTTGAATGAATAACGCAGCAGCGGCGCGTCTCGTGGGCTAGACTAACAAAACATTAAAATGAAACAACGTCACTTACATCATCACTGCATCTCGCGCACCACTGATGACGCTCCCTGACCCACTCCTAACATTCAAATGCAAATGTATATTTTAAATTCTACTAATAATCATTCTTTATTCACAATCTCCTCATCACAGGCAGGCACAGCACTCATTTCAGAATGTGTTCATGTTTGTGTGTGCTGTCTGCGTCACTCATAGTACGTGCCTATATCATGCGCTATATCGAACAATTTTTCTATCGATATCGAAGAAGGTGTAACGTCGATAAATATCGATACCGTTTTATCGCCCAGGCCTACTACAAACACTAACAATGAAACATTTGCACACTAAAATAACCCTGATTCTTTCTGCCAACAACTAATGAAGACTGACCCAGAGCTGGTCATCCACGCCAGGTGGGTTCTTCTTGATGAAGGCACCATAGTAGGTGGCGATGTTTCGATGGTGGGAGTATTTTTTCAGCATGTTGATCTCAGCTTTAATCTCCTCCTCCTCATCCTGTCAAATAAAACAGACAACACTTGAGACAGAGCAGGAAAATACAATGTTTCTTGGTCTGTGAGTCATTGTCAGGAAACTATTCTACAGTATGATTTACTACTGCACATAATTAACAGTACAAGTATCTCATTTATATTACTTAGTAAATTATGTCATTGTTATTTTTCCAAGTGTGTAATTTCTGTGCCACTAGCAACAAAAAATTGGGGGAAAATTTGTTATTTAGAAATTTGTTCATTAGAAACACTCCATCCATCTGTTACTGGTCAGGCCAAACTGATTGCCTCACCCCAAACTAAAGCCATTGGTTGAGACTGTTGCTATGTCAGGCTGGTTGGAACAATCAAAGAAACAAAGCAATGGTTTGACAGCCCCAGTGAAGGAGAACAAAACTACAAACTATTATGGCATGCATAATGTGTTTTTATACTGAAAGGGATTTTAACAAAATCAGAATATTAGGAAATTTTAATGTCACATTTATATTTAAATGGGTTATGCAGATTTTTTTAAAGTTACATTAAAAAATTCAATACATTATATAATATTTTAATACAACATTCAATAAATTTGGGGTCAGGAGGATTTTTTAAAGAAATTAATATTTTTATTCAGCAAGGATGCAAAAGTGACCCTAAAGACATCTAAAATTAGTTATTTCCTATAAATGTTGTTCAATTAATCTTTCTATACATGAAACAAACCTGAAAAATGTCAATTATGTTTTCACAAAAATATTAAGCAGCAGAACAGCTTTCAACATTGATAATAGTAAAAAATGTATCCTGATCACCAAATCAGCATATTAGAATGATTTCTGAAGGATCACGTGACATTGAAGACTGGAGTAATGATGCTGAAAATTCAGCTTCGCATTATAGGAACAAATTACTTTTTAGAATGTAGAATAGAAAATAGAAAACTAATTTAAAATTGCAGTTATATTTCACAATATCACTAACAATATTAATAAAAAAATAACCTTTTTTAATGTATTTTTATCAAATAAATGCAGCCTTGGTGAGCATAAGATACTTCCAAAAACATTTTTAAAAATTTTAACGACCCCATGATTTTTTAACATTAGTATATTATTATCATTAATATGTTAATATTTTTTCTATTAATAATAACGTTAATAACATATTCATCATTAAAAAATTCAATGCCTATGGAGGTTACACCCCTGGTACCCATAGATATGTATAAGTAGATGCCACATTCGAGCGCTCCAGATACGTCGACGTGTCCACCATCTTGGAACGTCACTCACAATAAAAACCAATGAGTTTCAAGATGCCACAACATTGCGAAGCCTCTGGTTGTAAACAAAATTTAAAGGGGTCCTATTATGCTTTTTCAATTTTTCAACTGTAGTCTGTAATGTTGCTGTTTGAGCATATCATTCATGAGAATCATACAAACATAATACTAGCATTATTGATCATGTGGTAATGATATCTATCTGTGGCAGAAGAATATGTGGACGTAAGCCTCTCTGGCATGCGGCATCATTACGTAACAGCATAGGAAAACACACACACACACACACACACCTCCTAGAATGATTGAAACAGACTCAAAAACCTGTGTGAATGATCTCCGGCTCTTGGCTGTACCATTTCGTGTTTGTGAATGTGTGTGTGTTACAATGCCACCAGATGACAACTCTGTTTGCATTGGACGAATCTCCAAAAGCGTTATGCAACCGAAGGAATGTGGAAATGGAAATCACTGTCCCGGGTCTCCCCCAATTCCCTCCCGTTTACCGGTCAAGTTCCTCACTTCCCCCGAGCTCAATTTTATTTTATAACCAGAAACGAGAGAAACAGACACTGCGGACGCAGATCATCTGCGCGCTCAGCAGGTCCTGTGTTTCAGGACAATAGCGGGAGATACGGCAGCAGATCTGAGCAGAAGTGCGTTGATCTGAACGGCAGTCACCCAGTGTGTGCTCTTCAGAATGAATTAGGCACACTTCATCTCCTCACCCAACACACTCCCACCGCTTTGATTCTGAGCAGAGGAGATGTTTCGGTGAGAGAGGGAGAGGAAGAGCGAAAAAAGGTGGGAAAGAGGAGGAGGATATGAGGAAAGAGCAGCATACAAGTCCCACCAGTGCTCATTAACAACTTCAACCGCTACTGGAAAGTATTAACGAGTGGAGAAACCCAGATAAACCACATGGCTATATAAAATCAACATAGTCAATGAGAAAAATCATTGAGTTGGGAAACATTTTATGAAACACAGAGAAGCCATGGGATATGGAATAGGAACCATGGCGTGACGTGCACTGAGTTCAAATAGGGCTCACATCATTTGATCCCATTTTGAGCATCTAATAACTATTTTTTACTAGTGGTCAACCAAATATATCGACCAAAATGCCAATATTTGTCTTTTATTATTGCCATCATCTGATAAGTGTTGAAAGAGAGACTTCATATTATTAATGTTTATTTTACATGTTTATTTTTTTCAAGTTCAATTTTTTTTCTAATTTAGTAAATATTAGGTCAAATAAATATTAATTTATAGCAGCATGTTTTATTTCCTATCTTTAAATATAATTTATAGCAGCTTTATAGCAGCCATCCTGCTCAAAGACAGAGGTTCCCAAACGCTTGAACTGGAAAAACATGCTGACTGGACAAAAATGTTGGCTAATTTGAATTCATTTGTGACAGAACACATGAGCAAATCATCATAATAATACATCCGAGTAATCGTAATAAATTATGCTGGCATATTAGTGAATCAGATGTGTGAACGTGGTGAACGGGTGCATGTGTGATGGATTTGTGCCCTACAGCTCCACATCTCTCCTGATGAGATTCACAGGGCCGACTGCTAACTGGAAAAACCATCTGCCATCTTGACAGAGATTAACTGAAAAGTTATGGAGCGTTGACGACGTGTAAGATAAGACTGTCCCCAATTGCCATAAGCCATGAAAAAAGCAAGACGCAAAAGTGCAGACTGTGCAGCGATAAATATAACTATGCTCAGAATGGAACATTAACATACTGTACATATATTCCATACATTGTGCAATATTTTTAGAAACAATATGCAAAACAGAACAAAGTGTTTCAAACTGTCGTCACATGACCTCATTACATTTCATGTTAAACTTAGCTGTATTTATCAAAATAACTATAATTATTTTTAAAATGATAACTGCAATTTATTTATATAGCACACTTAAGTACAGCGAAGCTGACCAAATTCTTACATTTTGACTGTCTAGTCAAGTCAATTTTACTTAAGGAGGTAGGTAGATGAGATTTTAATGCCATGTCAGCAGCTGATGCTATTCTCATGGCAAGAGATTTCTAACAATTGTTCAGTTTTCTAACAATTAGAAATAAAATTAAATAAAATGTTTTTTAAATATGCATATGATAAAAATTCAAAAACATTTTTTCTGGTAAGACCTTATTGTAATTAAAGTAATAAATAAAGAAAGACATTAAAAATGGAAATGAATGATCAAGTTGAGTGCTATGCATCATGGGATATGGTATCCCATAAAGTGCACTCTGCTGTATACTGCACATCTGCAGTAGGCAATCTAAGTGTTTCACACAGAAAATATATGCATACTGTACTTATTATGGTATGCATACAGTATAATGTAAAAATAGTAAATATGGTTCTGAACAAAACCATTTCACGATTTCAACATTACACGATTTCAACAGAGCTTATAAAAAAAAAAAAAAGATTGGCTTTGTCATATTCATCAGCAGATTTTTATTTTTTTTGTAGCCTATGTGTGAATGAATGCTTTTAGAAACCAAACAGATAAGCACACTATGCGGTCACAGAACCCTTCTAATCTAGACTGGCAGCTGAAATGCATACGGAGGTCTGTTCCCATTATATCTGAAATGACTGTAAATGGCTATCGGAGAGCTTGCAGTAGTAATGCATTGTAACTGTAGCCGCAAAATGCTGTGAGGAAGATATTGCTGTGTGGTTTCATCATCACGGCTGCTATTGGCTATACTCAACTCTCCAATCGTGAGAACTAAGACGGTATCTGCTGGAGGGTAGGGAAACCAAACAATGGTGATGACAGCCATATATATATCTCTTTGTAGAAGTCATGAAAACGGAACAGTTATTATTGTACAATCAGGATCAGGAAGTCATTTGTCACTGCAAGCCTGGTGTATGTTTGTACCGCTTAACGGTAGACAGGGTGCCAGTGCAAAAAAAAAAAATGCACAACACACCACTTCCTCCTCTGTAGCCTAGCAACAAGCTTGGAAGGCAGAGGAGGTTTGTGATTTTCACACTCTTCTACAGACAGCTCCTCTTGTTCCTGAGACATGTGACCTAGTGTGACCCTCTCAGCTCAGTCTCTGAGAGAGCTTTGGAGGGGCCAGAATCTCTTCACTAATTTTCCATTCAGAGAACAGCCTTCAAAAACCACATGCCCTGCAGTCACTTATGGAATGCAGGAAGTTGGTGTTTTATTTAGAACCTCATTGTGGAAGCTTCCTTATTTAACCATAAGTTCTGTGTTTATCTCATCATGTATGGGTGAGAAGAACATGCAAAGCCTTCACTCATAATGTGGACCTAGATTTCTTGGTGTTTTATTGTAAAACTTCCGTTGCTACAATGCTAGGGTGTTGTGGTGCATGGTTTCCAGGGAGTTGGTATGTGGTTGCTAAGGTGTTTGAGTTAGGGGTTAGTTGGTGGTTTGCCTGAATGACTGAGGACTGAGGATCACCAGTGTTATTTTAGTATCACAACCCTCTACGCACACCTTGGCAATATAATCGCCATTGGCCCTGCCTCAAGACCTTTTACCGTTTGCATGCCACTTGATGCACTTAAACAAACAGACAGTGCAAATCTATACTTATTTTCCACCTTACTTTATATTTTATTCAACAGTTTTAATCCGTTATGGAGTTCGTAACTCCTAAGACATGGGAAATACAGTTGCAAATGGACTTTGCTTTTTCATTTGAAATTTGGCAGTCACTGTGCGTTCGCGAAAGCGAAAATGCAAACGGTAATGCAGGATTTGTAGTTGCATTTGGATTATGTCACAATTTATGCGTCCACATATGGAAAACGCAATTGAAAATACAATTTGCAATTCCTTTTGAAAATTGTCCGGAATATCGTTCCATACAAACTACTAGACTTTCAAGTTGTTACAAACATAAATTCACTCAGAAACATGCGTCTCATTGGTAGGAGATGCAGAACAAATGAAAAAATGTACTTAAAAATCGCCTCAAAATATCAAAAATGTGGGGTGGGGGGGCTCTGTTGGAGCAAGACATCTTTTTTTCATCCTTTTTCTTTTGAAAATGTTGTTATATTATGTAAAATATTAATAAAAAGACTTTGAACAAAAAAAAAATCAAAAATGTACACTCAGAAAAAAAAAAAAAAGGTACAAAAGCTGTCACTGGGGTGGTATCTCTTCAAAAGGTACACCTTTGTACCTTATTTAGCCTACTCCTAACAAGTACATATTAGTACCTTAAAGGTACATTTTAGTACCTCAAGGGTACATATTAGTACCTAAATGGTATATATTTTTACCTTTTGAAAAGGTTTCAGCCCACTGACAACTTTTGTACCTTTTTTTCTGAGCGTGTACGATATCCTCAGTCTGAATGGAATTGTAGTCTGAAGCTAAAAAAAATCTATATGATTTTCTCAATTCAAATTTGCGGACTGGTTCTGACTTATGGCAACCAGCGCAGACTCGTTCAGACTTTAAATCGGGAAAAAATCTGGGCAAAAGTTGTATAGTATTTCAGCCTGAAACGGAGTGCAACAAAATCGATCAGAATGCTGGGGTCTTGAGTCATATTTAAAACCTGAACTATTTTTAACTTGACATGCAGTCTCAAAAATGCAATGCTCAAAGGCCAAATATGTCCGTCTGAATGTGTGTGGCTGTAGTGATGGTGCTTTAAAGAGGATGAACCTAAAATCTAAAGCACAGCAAACTAAAACACTGCTGCTAAAAACAATCAAAAAATCTAAAAACAAAATAAATAAATAAAATCTAGATAAACTTGTCACTTCACACACCTAACAAGCCACATAATCTTTCTCAGGTATAATTCAAGTACAGGAAGTTACATGACAGAATTCCAATTCGCAGAATTTTCCATGGAAAACAAAAGGAGATATTTACAACAGACTGTCAAAGCTGCATTACAAGTGAATAGAATGCCTATGACTATGAAGCAAAATCATTAAATAACACACCTGTCATACTGACCAATTTTATAATGCTTTGATGATGCATTTACAGCAGCGTGAACATTCTTCAAAACGTCTCCTTTTGTGTTCTACGAAACGTCATGCTGGCTTTGGTGAGTAAATGACAACTTTATTTTCTTTTTCTTTTTTTTGTCATTTACATTTCATTTTTAAACTATCCTTTTAAAATTTAATGTTAGGGGTTTGTTGAAATAGTCATGCTTTCCTAAAATCTTTAAAAGTGCCTAAAAGGAAAACTCACAATCTTTGATAAAAGTGCCTACATTACAATCTTTCTCCTTCATAGCAGATTTCTCTCAAAAGCAGTGTCATGTGAGAGGGAGATGAGCGGTCCCAACGCAGCACATCCTGACCCAGAACCTATTTCTTCTAATACAGGGCATGTTTTTAATGGCTTTCTGGATCTCCCAAGATGAGGGCTGTGTGGGATTTTCTGCAGGGACTCAAATCAAAGCAAATCAAACTCCTGAATTTCCTTGAAGTCGGCATGAAATAAAAATTCACCATATGTATTTTCTAAATGCATGTTATAGATCTTTTTGTGAACAATTCATTCATGCATATGCTTAATTTTTTTAAGCATATGCACTCGACAGTATTTCTCCAATGAAGCTCGGGTTCATTTTCCTCACCCACAACACCCACACCTCAAAAACCCATCAACAACTGAGGATTTAACCCAGTCCCTGCCCAATAAGGTCTTCTTTTTCAATAGTCCATAACGTCAATGTTTGGCCTACCTGCATCTAGTCAAATATAACTAACAATACTTCTCTAATTCTGATCTGTTCTTGCAGGTCAGCGAGGTCGCAACCTACGACCCTTGGACTAATTAAACCGGCTTGCAGCAATGCAGAAGTCCGAAAGTTCAATATGAATAAGACCATTCAGCAATCATCTCTCTTTCTATGTTGACCCAAATAGACAGATCCGGAGGCTGAGTAATGTGAACGTGAGGCCTTTTTTCAGGATCACAATTACAGTACAAAAAGCACCATGTTAAGATGAGCTCTGCAAACTCCAGCAGAGATGCGGAGTCACGCTGCTACAGCCTTACAGAGTGAAGCAGAAGACATCTGTTTAACAAGACTGACTCCAAAACAAAAAAGTTTTGCTACGGACCAGCACATTTGATCTTTTACGCAACTTACTTTTAATGAAATTACCCACAATTCATCCAAGATGCTCCAGACACCGTGAAATTAGCTTTGGGTAGTGCTGCTGATTTAGCTAACTAATGCTGCACTGATAGGCCTGACACTTCTGATGACCTTTTCTGCAGTATTTTGCATTGTTCAGTTATTGCAAAATTTGCTTTTTTATTAACATTAAGTCAATACAGTAAAAAATGGTTTTGATATTCAATTTAATTAAAAAATCTTTAATAAAAAGAAGTCTTATGTTCACCAAGGCTGCATTTATTTGTTCAAAATACAGTAAAAACAGTAATACTGTCAAATATTACTACAATTTAAAATAACTGTTTTTATTAAAATACATTTTAAAATGTGCTTTATTCCTGTGATGGCAAAGCTGAATTTTCAGCATCATTACTCCTGTCTACAGTGTCACACGATCCTTCAAAAATCATTTTAATACCATTAATGCTAATTTGGTGCTCAAAAAACATTTCTTATTACCATCAATGTTGAAAACATTTGTGCTGCTTAATTTTTTTGGTGGAAAACTGATGCATTGTTCTTTCAGGATTCTTTTATAATCAGTGCCTTAAAAGAATAAAAATGAAAGAAATGCGTCATCAATAATCAATGTTCATTCTCTGAGACAAACAAAGCATAACAATTATCTGAAATGACATTACAAATCCACTAGTTAACTGAATAGATTCAACTGAAAAGATGAATCCAAAAGTTACATTCCACTTAGCCCACAATATTCATAAAGATAAATAATGACTGATTTCACATTAACAAGAAAACAAATAAGAGTAATAGATGAAAGAACTCATATAATGAAGCAATTCAAATCAACAGTCTGCATGTAATCTCATACCAAAAGTCCGGAAAAAAAGTCATGGGTGTCAACAGAAAAACTATTCATCAATACATAAAAACCATGATTCATAATTTCCCTGCCTCTATTATTTTTTTCACACTAATTCAGTCAATCATGGTTGATTGTGACCTGAATGCAGCTTCACCAAAGCCACCAGAATGCCATCGACAAAATGTCTAATTTGGTTCAAAAACTGCTCAGCTTCCATATGATAATAAATGAATGCCTGCTTTTTTAAATAATATATTTGGACTGATTAGCCCACGCAAATCCGGTGCACAAACACCACAGACTGTACTTTCTTGATGGCTCACCAACAGACACAGAAATTTAACTTTACAATGTAAAATAAAAACTAAATGTTGCCACCTGCTACCTGTTTATCCAAACATTGGTAGCCAAGAGGGAATGTCTGGAAAATATGTTAGGAAATCATGACTATTACTATTGCTCACACTTGCTGATACTATTGATAAGCGTTAAACTTCGGTGAGTAACTCATCCTGTTCAGTTTGTTACGGATCTGAATTATACTTCAAATGGTTTGGCTTGTTAGAGGCGCACTATTACTTTGCTAAGCGAACTGACTTGCAATTAAAAGACAAGCAATTAAATACTTGCATTAAATGAGGGCTGGACATTAAACAACCACCAAGCTAACACTCAGTACACCCTAGCAACCACACAGAAACACACTTGCAACCATATAGAGTATCAATGACCAAGGAACCACCCAGATCACTCTAGAAACCGTAAAGCGACCATCCAGAAGACCCTATCTAGTATCAACCACTTAGCAACACTCTAAAAACATCTCAGAAAACTCTAACATCATAGCAGCATATTGTGTACACGGTAAAAATGACTTTCTGAAGTTGTAAATAACACTATTTCTGTGATTCTACTTCAAAATTCACATTTAATTCAATGTGTCACTTGCCGTTTCCTTGGAATTAATGAATGAAAATTGTTAGTAAAGCAATTTTTTTCAGTGTAAGAAAGCACCAGACTTGTTTTCTCTCTGGACTGTTACAGACTAGACATTTGTTTTTCTTTGTTTATTTCCTTCTTCCTTTGTTCTTTTTCTTTCTCTTCTCTTTATCCTTTTTCCTTTCCCAAATTAAAAAAATAAGAAAAAATTAAGCAGAAAGACTCATCTGCCTTTTAAATAGCCAATAGGCTTTAGTTGTTGGTAGAAGGCAGCTGGAATTGGGGGAGGGACACTCATTTAAAAGAGCATCTGATTGGACAAAAATATGTATAGTGCAGGATGACTCATCAATATTTTTGTCTTCAGAAGAAAAGGATTGGACATTTAAAATGCCTTTATCAGCTAACAGAGCAGGGTAGATTGCTTAAAATTGTAGTCCTTTACTGATTCCATATTACATGACAACAATTGTAGTTAGTAACGTAATCCTTTACATTACACATTTTAGGTAATGTAATCAGCCTACTTTAGGGCTGCAACAAAATCGATTACTCTAACAATTATTACAAAGATTAATCGACTAATCATCGATTATTTCACCAATTAATCAGTAGACTTTGTTCTACTATTCTGCTTTTACAATCAGTTCAAATACTGAGTTCTAACTAATAAATAAAACAAGGTAATCACTTCAGTTTTGAAGTGAATGTCAAATGTCAAACATTTATATTACTATTGTACAATTACAATTATTACAATACAAATAAATATATTTGGCACACAAAATGAGATGACAGAGACTTTCTCATTCACCATTTAATTAACTATGAAGAAGTAACTGACTGACTGAATGATGCATCATTCTGCCTAACATCTTTTGTAAGTCACATGGATATGAAACAAAATAATTAATTAAAAATTATTTTATTCACAACATTACGTCTCTTAAAACACCATATAGTGTAATAGTAATCAAAACAGTCCTGAGCTAGATTGAGTTTAAATCTATGCAAACCAAACTTTACCATCACTTTAATGTAATGATTTTTTATTTATTTGTATTTATTTATTTTTGCATTCACTAATAAAAAGTTCAAAAAACTTCAAAAACGTAAAAAAAAAAAAAACATTAGCTAGCTCCACACTGGACAGCTGTTTTATAGCAGAAAATCAAGTTGTAATTCTAACTGAAAGCAACACTGACACTGTTTTTTCTTGTTTAATACTGTAAAGCTAAGTGCCTTAAAGCGGGGGTACAATGCTGTTTCATGCATTCAGAGTTGTTTACACTGTTAAAGAGTTGGATTCTAATGCTAAACATGGCCAAAAGAAAAAAAACAAAAAACGATTTGGACGTAGAACACGTATTTCTGTGCTTCCGGGTTTCTTACAAGTTTTTTTCGATCGTGGCTCTTCATGACGTAATGAAGGGTGGAACTCCTTATATGGGCATTTCTCCCAGAAGAGCGCGCCCGCGCACACATCGACCAGAGCGAGGCAAACAGCGCGCCCATCAACGCGCTTCATTCGGCAGTGCTGCACAGGACTCGCTCGGGAAGAATGTCTCTAAAGAGGTATGTTTTTGGTTGTAAGGGAAGGATAACCTTGTTCAGCTTCCCGAAGAATCCAGCGTTACGTAAACAGCAGATGCAGTTTGTTTTCCGGGGCAGCAACGGAGTTTCGCAAGTGTGTTTGTTGACGAACGTTTTATAAACAAGGCCCAGTTCGGCGCTGGATTTACACATCGTTTGATACTGAAAGATGTAGCGGTTCCAGCTATAAAAGATCCCGGTCATGATTCAGAACTGCAGACGGTAAGTGAAACAGCATCAAATGTCTGTGTTTTGTTGGCAATCGGGCAAGTGCTCGTCACTCTTTAGCTCCGCCCATGGCGCGCCTCCAGGAGCTCGGCTGTTTTCGGAGAGAATCGAAATGATAAAACTAAAGATTTTTTGGAGATATGAAGGATGCAGTACTACTCTATAGGTACTCAATATTAATATGAGATCGGGTGAAATTGTGTGTGTTAAGTCCCCTTTAAATCAATCTATTGTATAAAGAGTTATATGAAGATCAGATGCTTTCTTAATTGCTGTTTTCTCACCGCTGTCATTTTTTGCTGTTTATTTCGTTATTGAGAGGAAAGCGCACAACACATATTTCCATATTCATCTAAACTCTGCTCTCAGCAGCGTCTAGTTCAGCTGCGCTGTGTGTCTTCTCTTGAATTTCATCTGGGAAAGCTGAATTATAGTCCTGCGCTACAGCGCCACACTGGTCAAATCGCATTATATGTATCTATTACATTAGATGATATGAGATCAAACGACTATTCAACAACAACGTCGACGTTAATGATAATGTCGATAATGTTGACTAATCGTTTCCAGTGGTGGACGAAGTACACAAATCAAGTACTTGAGTAAAAGTACAGATCCGTATAATAAAATATTACTCCAGTTAAAGTAAAAGTACTCAGTTTTCAATTTTACTCGAGTGAAAGTACAAAAGTACTTGATTTTTTATGTACTTAAGTAAGAAGTACCGATAGATGAATGTTTATTTTGCAGTTTTATATAGGCTACTTTTATCATTTAATTTTATATTAGCATATATTTTTTTTATAATCCTACTGCTCAATTTTCAATGGGATTTTCCCAAAATAACCAATAAGGAAATCATTAATATAATAAGGAAAATATAATTAGATTTTCATAATGATTTTTTTCTTCTCAAACCTTGTCTGTGGTGTAAAAACACCCCTGGCCAAATGCCCCCAGAGGGCATCACTTCCCACTTTGATAATTACTGTAGTTACCATGTTCTGAACATCACATTCTTTCTTTTTCTCTCAGATGTAATCTATCTAGGTGGTTGAATAAAAATATTTGGACTTTATTTAAAAAAAATTACAATTTAGTACCAGCAAGCTCGTTAGCTATACAGTTAGCATCAGCTAACATTATTGACTTATTTTCAGCATGGTTATGAATAAACATTTATATTTGTCTACTCGGCTAGTTGATCCAGATACATAGTAACTTAGGCTATGTGTGCTCACAAACAATATAAAAACAGATGTCACATAGGGCTAAATGCATAGCATTTTAGTAAAACTGCTAACTTTACAGCAGCGGGGAAGATGAACATGAGTTATTTTATTTAATCTGTGTTATTTTAATGTTTTTTTACCTAAAACATAGAGACTCAGATGTTAATGTGTCTGCATTCAAGCATTTCAGTGGGCTTAAACAGATCACCCTTTACAGCAGATTTAGTTCACAACCAACTGACAGCTTTGACCTAAATATGATTTTCATTTACAATAATTAGTACTAAAATTCGACATTAGTAACTTACTTTTAACAGCATCAGACACG
>NW_015552531.1:402199-402513 GCF_001515605.1 Sinocyclocheilus anshuiensis | reverse complement strand
TTGCGCTGTGGATCGCCGGATCGGCTTTCACCGTGGACGAAGCGGAGTCCAGCCCGGTGTCATCACATGTGGTTGCCGCAAGCCAGCCGGCCACTCCTTCGTTGAATCCGCCGGCCGCGCTGTTCTCAAGCCCGCCGGCCGCCGCTCACTCAAGCCCACCCGCCACCGCTCACTCAAGCTGGCCTCCGCTCACTCTAGCCGCCGGCCGTTCCTCACTCTAGCCCGCCGGCCTCCGATAACTCTAGCCCGCCATGTGTGACGCTGTGTGTTTCATTGTGAAAGCGAAACTACTTTGTTTGGCCTTCCAAAAGAGA
>NW_015552531.1:400699-402143 GCF_001515605.1 Sinocyclocheilus anshuiensis | reverse complement strand
TATGTCCCCACTGCAGGGCTCCAGACTGCGACCAAATGGTCGCATTTTGCGACCATTTTTTCTGCCGGTGCAAGTAATTTTTGTGAGCGGTCGCACTGGCGCGACCACCGCATTGTCCAACTCATAAGCACTGTCATTTCTGTTGCATATGAGAAACATCAAACGTCAAACAAAACGAAAGCGAAACTAAACCGCGCTACGTTTCAGCTGTGCAGCACCACGGACCGTTTATCAGCTCGCACCGCGATGCAAACAAACTTGTCCGAGCTCAGAACAGATGACTTTCAAGCATTTCACACAACTATTTCCAGCACTTTAAAGCTCTAAAATGATCCAGTTTGAATGTTATTTTTAATGGGATGACAAAAATATATTTTGTTGTAAACAAAGACTTTTAAAAATACATCAAATCACAATTATAACCAGTAGACAGCAGCAGAGGAGCACTTATTGGCTTATTAGTCATTCATTTCTACTTTTTCTCTATATTTTGAAATTATAAACTATTATTATAAACTATTATAAAATATCAAATCATCAAGAAATCAGATTTTGTCAGAATTTTACACTTTTTTGTGTATGAAGTAAGAAAAGTCACAAAGTGCCTTGAAAAACAAACTTTTCTTCAATTTGCTACTAAATCACACAATCACTGAAGTTGGTCAGTTCCATATACAAGAAGAATAATGGTACATTTAATAAGAGTGGAATATATACATTTTCTATATAAAAATTGGATTTTGCACCTGTTACTGTTGTTAATAAAAATAAGTTTTGTATGCATCTTAATTCTTACTCTTATTTTGTAAAGTGCTTTACTGTCAAATCTGTATAAACAATAAACAAAAGAAAAATAAACAAGAAATGAACATGTAATATTATTAGTAACTGCACTTATTAATGCAAAACAATAGTAATTTTATGATTAAATTATCTATATTTTAATACTCCCGCACACCACACCCCCGCGCTACCAAATGTGCTCCTGGCGCCACCATCTGTAGAACTTAGTGGCGCTGGTGCCACTGCTCTCAAATGTTAGTCTGGAACCCTGAATTGCTTAGTTTGTTGTCTTGTAATGCAATGAGCTATGCAATGTTGGCTAAATAAAAAAGCAACTGTAATATGCGACAGAAAAAAACATTCAGTCTAGATGAACAAAGTCTGCAAAAACTAATTTAGGTTTTAAAACAATCCAAAAGGTACTTTTCCCACCCATCTGAGAAAATCGTTTCTAAACAAAAGGTCCTCGGGAAATAAACTGTTTAATATTTTACAATAATGAAGGTCCTCGCTGGCCGTAGAGAGTTGTGAGGCTGTAATTTGCGCTGTACTCTTTGAGAGTGGACCTTTAAGACTCCAATCTGTTCAGCTGCATTCCAGCCATTTTGTGCTTTTAGAGAAGCCCCTCTCCATCAGAGAGTGAGCAGGCAGAGAGAAAAAG
>NW_015552531.1:386357-400097 GCF_001515605.1 Sinocyclocheilus anshuiensis | reverse complement strand
GAGTTTTGGGCAGTGTAGAGTAGCACTTGTTGTTTGTCATTTCTCTGATCACAAATGCAGACAGGGTTTTATGTTTACGCGGCGCGATGCAATGCAACGCAACGCGTAAAAAGACAGTATAAGTCATTATAATCAGTAATTATGTCCCCACTGGATGCAACAAATGCCTCGTTTGTAATGGGTTTTAATGTTTTTGAATCATCGCTCCGGCCGGGACACGGCATCACAGTATGGCAAGGGGCGTAACACTTCCGTCTCACGCTTGAGGTATTCGGCCAATCACAACGCATTGGATAGCTGGCCAATCACAGCACACCTCGCTTTTTCAGACCGATGAGCTTTGTAAAAATCGACGCGTTTCAAAAAGGCGGGGCATAGAGGAGAAACAATAATGTACAGTATGTGGAAAATAATGTGTTTTTTTAACTTTAAACCGCATAAACACATTTCATTACACCAAATACACAAAATAATGTTCTTTTTAGCAACATCATATGACCCCTTTAAAAATGTAATATACTCAAATTATGAGTACTTGATTTTTTGGAATCTGATTACGTAATCATGATTACATGAAATCAAGTTACTGCCCAGCTCTGTCAGCTAAAAGTATCAATGTTTAGGAGTACAGTAGCATATAAATGGACTTTAAGCTAACATACATGTCACAAAACCTGTTGAAGAACACCAAGATCCTGTAACAACTCAGAGATTGACTCAGAAAACATGGTTATGAGCAGAGGAATTCTTGGTAATGAATCTTCAATTAATAAGAAATGACAGTACAGTTATGCCCCGATTCAGTTGACAAATTAGCTAATTCCACTGTCGCACATGATTTTTCATTTTTCTCCCTTCTTCACACCATTTCTCTTTCACTCTCATTAACACATGCTAACTATACACGAAGGGTGCCCGTTTGATTAGAAGAGTTCATCTTTTGCTGTGATGCATCATTTTCCATAAAAAGGAGATAAAATCTATCACAACATTCTCATCTTGTGAGACTGAGGGAAACAAAATCTAGCACCTGATAGAATATGACCCCTCCATACACCTTCACAAGTGGGCGACACCTCAGAATCACACCTCTTACTAGTTTTCTCAGTATACTGACTGCACCTGCACAGAGAGCTCAATGTCAAGGCCAAAAACTTCTGCAAACTGCGGCTTTTCTCCGAGGACTTTAAAGCGACAATCACAACCACATCCTCTTTCACTTCTTAATTTGTCTAATAATTCTGTATGTATGTACAATACATTCTTACTCAAATGTTAAAAGGTTAGTTTATCCAGAATTGAAATATCATTCTCATATAATCCCATACCTACATGACTTTAGTGGAACACAATAGGAGTTGTTGGGTAGAATATTCTGCTATAAATTTTGGGGTTAGTAAGATTTTCTTTCTCTTTTTTTTTTCCAAGAAATTAATAATTTCATTCAGCAAGGATGCATTAAATTTATTAAAATCGACAAAAAAGCAATTAAAAGCTGTTATTTTGAACTTCCTTTTGATACAAAAAAAAATCCTGAAAAAAATTATAATAAGACAATCAGCATATTAGAATGATTTCTGAAGGATCATATGACCCTGAAAACTGGAGTAATGGCTGATAAAATTCAGCTTTGCCATCAAAAGAATACAAATTATATTAAAATGGAAAAAAGTCATTTAAAAAAAATCTTATCTTATCAACTTGAATTTCTGTCTGTTAGCTATCATATGACTTATGACATATATGGTGATTTGAAATATAGCATACAAGTTGTATGGACTAGTTTTACAGCGCTTATTTGTAATTTTAATCAGTTTGTATTTTTTTTTATTGTACAGAAAAGAGCGGTATAAATATTCTACCAATTCTTCTTGTTTCTCACAGAAGAAAATATAGTCATATGGGTTCGGAATGACATGAGGATGAGTAAATGGCAGTAAATGACAGGATTTTCATTTTTTTGGGTGAACTAATCCTTTAAAAGTATTGCATAATGACAGCGGTTCAGATTGACAG
Source organism: Sinocyclocheilus anshuiensis (assembly GCF_001515605.1). NCBI lineage: Eukaryota > Metazoa > Chordata > Actinopteri > Cypriniformes > Cyprinidae > Sinocyclocheilus > Sinocyclocheilus anshuiensis. The sequence continues at coordinate 398,081 of NW_015552531.1, read as the reverse complement.
ACTGCTTAACTGCTCCTACATCACCTCTCGTGACTTCAGTCTCCAAGCGTCAAATCTGACACTTTGATTGATGATCTCTTCATTTAAAAAAAATAAATAAAAAGATCAATAGTATTCTCCTCTCAGCATGCATCAATCATACCCAAAATTAGCGTCTGACCGCTGTGGATGAAGACCAGAGTCTTCTCACCTTCACCTTCAAAGAAACGCCAAACCAAAAAAGTTAAAACATGCCAACCTGTTTAGACCATGTCAAACTGTACAAAACGTATCATAATCACCATCAGCAACTTAAACCTTATATTTTCCTGAATGCTGTTTGCAAACCTAAGCCTTACAAACAAATCACCCTGTCCAAAACCACACTTAAGTATTTTTTCAATTGAAACATCTGACTCACACCCACTAGTTTTTGAGCAGGTTTCGGAAGACACACACATGAGTCTTGACACGTCTGAACATACCACACGTATAACGCAAGAGCTGCTGAGACACTAACAGGTCAGTGCAGATCTTTCAGGGAGGAAGAGGGAAAACTTTGAAGCAAACTGCTGAGGGAAATGCAAAACATGTTTCTGAGACTGAACTGGATAGACCTACCCAATCATACATTTGACTTAACGGACACCATTATTTACCTTATATACTTGTCCGTAGGTCCCATTTCCCACAAGCTCCACCAGCTCAAATATGCCCGCAGGGTCCTGAGGGGAGAAAATAATAGAAGAGGAGATTAGCTTGCATTATCCTGTCATTGAACATCAAGGAGAATCACACATACTGTATACACTGAGGTCATCATAAATGCTGACACTGCAGTCATTAGACTTAACAAAGCATGTCAATTAAAGTTAAATCTGTTTGCACATTGAACATAAAAACCTATTACGGTATCCAGTGAGCCAAAGCCAGAAAATGAATTTTGAAACAAACACTGAGGCTAAATTAGGTCCTATTTCCTGCAAATTAAAACAACTTAATTTTTTTTACCAGAATTTTTTTCTAATCTCAAAGCAAATAATATTCAGTATTTTCATACCAATAATCAGTTAACAGTGTGCTATTATGCAGAAAATTCTGCCTTATTGGAAATGTCTGCAATCATGCCTGACGTTGAAATTATTAAAGTTATTTTTAGCACAAGAACCTATAATATCTACCTGACTGTGCCGTTTCTATTTAAAAGTGCTGGCAAACCACATTATGTGTTGGTGGGAATATAAAAAGCCAACAAGACTGAAATCAGATCACTCTTACTTTTCATTTTCATTTAATAAATCTAAAGCAGTTACCAGAACTGTCAGAGTTCAATTCAGCTCCATCAAGCATGATGCTCATGAAAATAAGCACGACCAATAAATAATGCAATACACCTGGAACAATAAGCGAGACATGTTGCCATGGTAATCTGACAATAGCTGCCATTCCTGTCACCAGAGGGGTAATTTATGAAATATGGTTCAGTGAATTCACAAAAATGTGCATAACCGCTTAAAACAAAACGAGGGGATGAAGCTGGCGGAACATTTACAATGGATTAAGGTTTATTTAGGTGAATATAAATTTAATTAATGTAATGTTCAGAAAGAACAAGGTGTGTGTAACTACAAAAAAACAGTGGTAATACTGTGGGATTTGGATACTACCATAATTGGTATCTTGGAGAAAGGTGTAATCGGAAAAAGTCCATTTGTTACCCCTTATCGACGGCCCTGCCTTGAAGTGCAATATCAGCACCAACACTCTTGACCAATGAGAATCTCAGGGAGGCAGGTCCAATATACTTTGGGAAATCCAATTCGCTGTATTCCCACTAACTCTCAAACATTCACCGTCGCTGTCACTTTTTCTGCTAAATGCTCTAAATACCTTAGTACATAAATACAGAAACCATACAGTATCATGGTATACACTACCGTTTAAAAGTCTGGGGTCAATAAGATTTTTTTAAGCAAATTAATACTTTTATTTAGCAAGAATGCATTAATTACATAAAAATGAAAGTAAAGACATTTACAATGTTAAAAAAGGTTTATATATCAAATAAAAACTGCTCTTTTTAAATATCTGTTAATCAAAGAATCCTTAAAAGTGCATCACAGTTTCCACAAAAATGTAAGCAGCACAACTGTTTTTGACATTGATAAGAATTGTTCTGAGCAGACAATTTGCATATTAGAATGATTTCTGAAGGATCACGTGACACTGAAGACTGGAGTAATGATGCTGAAAATTCAGCTTTGTCATAACAGGAATGAATTACATTTTAAAATAGAAAAGTTATTCTAAATTGTTATGATATTTCACAATATTACTGTTTTGACTGTATTTTTGATCAAATAAATTATGTCCTGTTAAGCATTAGAGACTTCTTTCAAAAACATTATAAATATTACCAACACCAAACATTTGAACAGTAGTGCATGAAGTACTATTTGATTACCTTTGAATATACAAAAATCATTTTCACATTTAGTATTTATATCGTTTTCCAGTAACAATATCTAATACCATGACAGCCACCCCCCCTAAAGTACTTTTCGGAATTATTTCTGAAATAATTTTGTTTTCTTACATCTGCAGACTCAAGAATCAAAATACTCAAACTGACAGGTGCATTATAAATTGCAGCCAGAAGGAAGTATGCTGCCTTGGAACAGCCGGAAATAAACATGAATTTACAGTAAATTAAAGTGGAATGACACAGAGTCAGTTATAGTCAGCACAGATTCTTTAAAACCAAGCTTGACTTTTAACACCCAGCCACAGATTTAGTGTGGGAAGAATTAGGTCAGCACAGCACTCGGTGTTCGGACAGAGACCTTACTCTAAACGTCACTGCTGCCGGTTGTGAGTGGAAACCCCATCAATCTCTCTGCTGCTCTGAGACCCGATGGAACACGAGCTTCCCGAAATTACACACCTGCACCGTCACCGTACCTGCAGGAACATCATCTTCCTGTGATATATATTTTTTTAAATAAACACTCACGTATCTATCTAACATAACTCATGCATGTGCCTGTACCTGCATGACACTTTGTTCCTGAAATAAGACCGTGAAAATGTACAGTTCTTTACAGAGAAACACACTGGAGAAAGGAAGGGTGTATATATGCTTAACATCTATTTTGGGAATGCTTTGAGACGTTTGCCCTCTCAAACAGAATGTTTTGTCTCCAAAACACATTCGTACAGATGGACAGGCATGGGGGAAAACTGCTGACTAAAATGAGACCACCACATTCTGCTTACGAATGTAAAGATATAAGAAGATGCTTAAAGTGGCGCATGTTTCTCCAGGCATTCAGCAGTTTTAAATGATACACCATTACTTCTGTTGCTTCCATTACAGGAAAATAACACAATGAGTCAGACTGTTTTTCAAGCAAGTTCACATTTCTCATGAAAAGACACCTCAGGCATCAGGCTAACATTGACGGAGTACACCAGCAGTCCACATCAGTGCAAATGGAGCACCCTCTGTATTTTTTCCTTTTATTGTCTCTATAGGGATTAAAAAAAACTTTAATAAACTAAGCTATGAACCAAACCAGACAGCTTTGAGATGATTCACAATATTGCTGATGATTCGCAAAACAAAACAAAACAAAAAGAAAATATAAGAAAGGGACAATTTGTACTGTAATATAACTGAATAAAATAAACATTAGGCTATATTTTAAAAAGACAATATATTTGAAGCTTTACAATATACAGTATATTCTTTATTAGTTTAATATAAAACAAAATAATATTTAAATGTTTTTGAAAGAATGCAGCTTACCAAGGCTGCATTTATTTGATCAAATTCGATCATTTAGTCAATAGGTAAAAATATGTTTTTAATATTCAATTAAATTTAAAAAAAAATTACAAAAGTAAAATATTTACATCACCATTGAAAAGTTTGAGATTGGTAAGATTTTCAAAAAAAATTTTTTTTTTTTAAAGTTACTTGTGCTCACCAAGTCTGCATTGATTTGATGAAAAATACAGTAAAAACTCCTAAAATATTGTAAAAAAAAATTACTAATCACAGGTAAAATCGAGGTAACAATGGAGTTCATAGTAGGTCTATCTCAAAAGGTTTTTAAGTGTTATTTTAAAAAATGTTTATTTCTGTATGGATAAAATAGGAATTTACTAGGACTTGCTTTTAAACGCCAATGTGTGAGATACATGAATTACAGGGTCTAAGAATTCCCAGTTTAACCAACAGAATATTTGCAACTTCACAGGGCGGAAACATACTCTACACAAATGCAGACATGAGGGCTTGGCTCATGCACTGAGGGCGTGCAGTTTTGTTCCTCATGCTTCATGTGAATTCTTCCATTACTGTCACAATAACAATTATTCAACCGAGTTAGCTTCAAATGCCATTAAATCAGTATTTAGGTTATTCAGGTAAACATTTTAACTCGGTTAGTTACTTTTTAAACTGTTGCTCTGCCATAAAAGTAGTTGACCTAAAAGAGAACACTTATGTAAAGTTTGCAATAACACTGAGAATGCAACTTGTGCATTGTGATATGAATTTCTCAGAAAAATTTCATAAAGCAACAGACATAAAACTGAGCTTTTTGTGCATAAAACTACCACTTTACTTTTTCTGAAGTAGTGTAGTTTTGAGGACAAGGTACCATAGTAATATAATGGAAATGGCACGGTATATAGCAATCCCGAAATGGAATCAAAGCATGCTTCAGTCACACTGAAGCTTTAAACCCCACCTGTGTCATTAGCATTTTGGCAGGGCCAATTCCATAAGGACCATAAGTTAAGTGGTCCACTCTTTGAGTGGGAGGCCATTCACTTGATCTCTTGAAAACACCACTAAGGAAGGGGCCCGTCTGCAAAGCTCTGAAGTGCTGAATGTTAAAGGGGTCATATGATGCTGCTAAAAATAACATTATTTTCAAACAAAGTAGTTTCGCTTTCACAAGGAAGCACACAGCGTCTTCACGACATGGCGGCAGCGGCAACAACAATACTACAGCGAGAATAAAAGTTACGCCTTCTTTCTTTGCGTGAACATTTGGGCGGCGTTATGCAAATCTTCCCACATAGTGAGGTAGATATGTGAGGGCTTGTTCGAACGAGCCGTTTTAGGTAGGTGTGGCTGACTCTTAACTTTTATAAAGAATATCTCTTTGGATTTGAGACTTTAGTCTTTGCAAATTTACAGATCTTCTTTATGCACCAAGAGCTTGTAACACTCCAAAGAGAAAGGAAAAAATGAAATTGCATCATATGACCCCTTTAAGCTTTTAATTGGAAGTTCTGGTTTTGTACAATGTAATGTCCTTCTTTAGTAAAACTTGCATGACTTACAGCAAATTCAGGTGAAAACTTTATGCGATTTATACCTAGTATGTGTTGTGTGGGATTTGTATGAACATAACTAAACAAAAAAATACATTAACTAGAACAAAGCCCTGAACCGTCTTTAGTATTAGTACACTCCGAGTCGTTGTAAGTTGAACTAAACTAATCTGAGCTCTCCAATGGAGAAGTTGCATGTAAACAAACCCCTATAGTGTAGAGCCATGTGACCGTGCTGTTTGTATTTGAAAGCCGTCTTCAAAGGATCTTCTGAAAGACCATTGGAGGTTAGAGCATGTTTAGACATGCCATGTTGAATGACAGCATTGCAGCTCGGCACAGCCAAGAACAGAGCGCCTGATAAAAAACAATATACCTGAGAGGGGAACCCACTGACCGGGGCAATACAGTAATCCAACACTAGTAATTACATTTCTTGTTAATCCCCACGTAATTAATCACCAGCTGTGAGAAAATCCAGGCGTAAAGGAATAGTTCACGCAAAAATGAAATTCCAGTCATCATTTCCTCACTTTCATGTCTTTCCAAAACCATATTCCTTTCTTTTATTCCATGAAACATAAAACAGACTGGGTTTTTTTTTTCCATATAATGAAAGATCAGGGCTCAAAAAAGACCGTAGATGTCAATGCGCTAGAAGTAGCTATGCACAATCAAGTCACAACCAACAGCATTTTGAGAGGAAGGAAGTGAACTTTCAAGTCAATATTCATTGGAAATGTTTCCTCTCGAATCAACCATCAATGATGCCACATGTCATTGGCTCTCTCATGTCACATGACCAAGTGAGGCCAAGAGCAAATGAGATATGAGCACTCATTACACAAAATAAAGGTTCCAAATGGTGTTCGCAGCGATGCCAAAAAATAACCATTTTTGGTTCCCCAAAGAACCTTTCAGTGAACAGTTCTTATTCAAATTAATTAGATGGAAACAGCAGCATCAACAATCTGCTAAACGTCTTCTACTGAAGAAAAAGACATATGGGTTTAGAACAACATATGTGTCAGGAAATGATAACAGAAATTTCTTTTTTTGGTGAAATATTACTACAAGATACCACAGATATTTCCAAGCAGAAAAGTACAACCCAAAACAAAGAAATATTATTTTTCTGTACCAAACAAAACCGCTATAACAAAAAAACACTGGGTTTACTGATTCATACAACATGCTCAATCTGGGAAAAACATAACAAAAAATTATTTCCATTAAAGGAAACTTCTCCCACATATAAACACATTATTGCTTCTTTACAGTGATTCATTCACCAACATTTACTCAGTGATGAGGAGGTTATGATGAACGATTGCTCTTCGGTGATAACAGCACTGATAATCTTCCCACTTGCAGGAGGGTAAGAATTAGCTTTTCATATGTGCTTCTATTAAGCCCCGGAGCACAAGAGGCGGATGCTGCTGGCCAGAATCATGAGACAAGGAAAAGACGAAAAACACTGGCTGACATCTACAGCTGGGACTCCCCCCGCCCCCTTGACATGACTCTGGGATGTAATAGTCCTTTACCTATTAATTATTCACAGGGAAAAACATGAGGCTGGAACTATATGTTAGTTCTTCCATGCTGACAAAACAGGTTGAATGTACACACATGCACACACACACTTATGTAAAATTAATATGCAAATGGCAACATGGAATGCTTCCATAATGCACTGCTCAGAGACACCAGTGATTGTGGTTCAGAGTCATTGTGGTTCATTTAAAATGCTATTATAGTGTCTATTTTGCTATGCTAACAGGCTATAATAGTATTTTATAATATGCTATTATAGTATTTATTAATATTTTGAATTAGTTTTATTTTTGTTGAATATGAAAGATGATATTCTGTACTGTCAGTGGGGACCAAAACAACACTGGACCCCATTTACTTCCATAGTACACACTACACACACACAAAAAAAAACATTTTTCCAATATCTTATTTTATGTTCCACAGAGGAAAGTCATATAGGTTTGGAATGACATGGGGATGAGTAAATCATGACCGAATCAAAGGTAAATAAATGTTCTTGTCAAAGGTTAACGTGATGTAAAGTTCAGTAAAACTATCTGCTGGGACTCATGCGCTATATATGTAGCACCAAGCACATTGTCAAGATCTGTGTCAGTGAAACAAAGCATACACTTCCCCTGTGAGGCAAGACCATGCGCACTGTATTGGGTGACCTAATTTTTAAGCACAAAAGATCCTGAGAGAGTGGCGAGATCGTGAGCAGACATGAGGAAAATAGCTTTGCCCATGGGTAGCGGGTGAGGGGGAAAAAAGCATTAAAGATACCTCAACATGGAGAGACACGGGAAAGCTTGAGAGGGCCGCTGTACTGTTTCTGAGTCTAGAGAGTGTCTCAAATGCCAAACGCCTACACAGCGATGTAAACACAGACATGGTCACTCAAGACGGCAGTCAGGCATGGTGAGTGGTTTCCACAGTTCAACCAAACCAAACCGAAACGACAGATAAAACTCTGACTAATTCAGAGGAAACTTTCCATTCATAATGCACAAGTCTGAAAATGTTTTCAGTAAATTCTGAGCCATATGATGCAATGGCATTGAAAACATTCAGGTGATGGTAAACAGTCACAGGTTAGCTGCAATCTAAACTGCTTCACATTGCAATATAGAGTAAAACCCCTCTCAGCTTCCCACAATCAACCGATTATCTCACAAATCATGTCCAGACATGACTCAAGCTGCACAGGTAAGAAGATCATGTTGCATAACTAACATGCCTACAATCAGAGTCTGTCATCTCACTCAACAGATCTAACATAAGCCCACAGCAGGAGCACATTGTCTGTGTGGAATAGCACTACTGCAGCATTCAGAGACTCCGCACAGATCATATAGAGTGCCTAAAAACTAGAGCGTCTGAAACAAAGAGCAGCACAGAGCAGGCCAGCATTTCCGCAGAATTTTGATTACAAGTTTTGAAAACATGTTCTAACATCCAACGTAATTTGACGTTGTGATGAAACAGAAGTAGTGACAAATCTTTCCTTCTGTATGTTGACGCACAACTAAGTGTAACGGATTATTGAAAAAGAAAAACATAAGGCAGAGCCTTGGTTCTATGAATCTGCTGCCTGATTGGATTTTTGAGGAACGTAAAGTTCAAACGCAACATATGGGATGTCATTTTGGGCCTTCACGATGTAAACTGCGTAAATATTCATTGATTATAATGAGAGCTATTTAGTTTTGTATGCGTAAAAGAGCAGCCATAGTACACTTTTCAATCCATTCATTCGCACATGAATGCAGGTTACCAGAAAGAAACACAAGCTTGTGCAAAAAAGTTTCTCCGCTTGCTGCGTTCCAAGGTTCAAGTTTGGTTAAAGTGTGAAGCCATGTGCCCAAATAAAATATTGATACGTCACAGCATGAGCAAAAAATTAAAAGCTGCAGGTTTGCAGAGTTGCAGGAAAGTGGAGTGCATTATATATTTTAGCATTTTGGATTTATTACTAGCTCCAAGTAGAATTTATGTATTTAAAAAAGACACAGCAGAGCGTGATGTCATGCAGAAGACAGTGCAATTCATAATTTTGCATGCTCAAAGTCTAGCATGACCACCCCCCTTTGATCTTTCTAGAATCAGACGAATTTGAAATTTTACTTTATCTCACCTCCTGATCCTTGTACTTTTCCATTGCTCAGCGAAATCCAGTCATTCCAATTTGAATCTGTGCAACCTGGACTTCTGCACGAGGTTGAAAAAGTTCCCAATGCAGACGTCACACATTTTCAAGTTGGTCACATTAATTTGCTATGCTGACCAACAGAAAACTGCTCGTCTTGAATGTGACTTCTGTCTGAGCTGTGATTGTATACATCTCTGCGCTATTGCCAATAAACAATAGACTGAAATGTGACCAAGTCTTGCCAGATTCAGACAAATATGAAACTGCATTTTATCCTGCCTCCTGGCACTCCTACGTTAACTCCTGGTTTGAGTCCAGCAGATTTAAGGGCCAGTGATTTTTCCTGTTGGTGGGCAAGGGGAACTAAGTACCCATCAAGCAGAGCATCCGAAAACCAAGGAACTCATCATCCAGACCACACAGAGAAGCCCAGAGCTCGCAGGATCCAGAGCAGCCCAGCACACACCGCTCTGACCACCCAGCCAGAGAATGTATGTCACAGAGAAATCATCTCAAACAGACCGAACAAAAGACAGACAGACGCTACATATTCAACACAATACGTGCACATGTTTGGCACTGAACCATCTTGATAGTAGGCTATATCATTATCATATAATGGCGGGGACAAGAAGTGAAGCTGTCTGCAATGCACACATTGCTATTTATTATAGGCCTCATACAGCATAGGGCAGTTGTGGCGGATGAATACCAGATACAGTCTGTATGTATCAGCTATAATTTCATTTAGACGCAAAATGCGGATGACGCAAAAAACGACAAACTGCTCACAAATCTGACAAACAAAATTACCATACTCACTTGGGCCATCTCAGTCACATTAAGGATAAAAATGAAGGACTGATGTTTATTGAATCGGATGTTTCAATTATTGTTCACACATTCAAGCCGCATAAGCAAGAACTCCAGACGAATTGTGTAGTAATAATAAAATAATTTTTCTAATTTCATCAGATGCTCGTGGACTAACATATAGTGCATCTTTGTGTTAAAAAATATTTTATAAAATATGTATATATTTCACATTTCTAATAATAAAACATCTCTACTTATGTCTAAAATAAGCATAGATCTAATAATGCAATATTTATAATAATACTAAAACCGTTCGTACATCTCTAAGCTGTTTCTCGGTTAGGTGCATGAATATCAGCTCCCATATTTCCCCTCCATCATTAATGGCGAGATGCTGAACAATATATTTCACCCATTGTAAGTCAAAACATCTCACTGTATCTCTCCACTCACCCGCAGAGCAGACAGGTCGATCTCATCCAGACTCCTCGCAGGAGAGTCACTCGCCATGATTATCTGTTATATTCAACAATATAATGCCCGAAATAACATGAATACAGACGCCGAACTGATCCGTGTAATACACCAAGCAGGCTGGACTGACTTCAGTCGGACCAGATGAAGCTCTCGGATGGTGCGGAATCGCTGTTCTTCGCGAGTCCGGGTGTTTAAAACCGAATTAGCCGCTATAGGGTTGCATGTAAAGGAGACATCTCGTGCTTGTACCGGTGACCTGCTTTGCCGCACGAGTCCTGAAAGCACCAGCGCGCCAGGGGAAGTGAATCAGGGCTCGGGCGAAGGCGTGTCAATCACCAGTGTTTCTAGGGCGTGGCCTGAGTGAAAGGCGGGGCCAAACTCACTATTTTACTCCAACAGACACGATTTATAATCAGAGCACATATAATTGCGTAAAATTACACTCACACACACACACACACACACACATTTCTTCAAGTAGCTAGATTTAACCACAAAGCTTACTAATAAATCATAAACTGCTAATCACAAAAACCAGAGTAACCCTGCTGTAGCACACACATTCAAAAAAAAAAAAAAAAAGCTATAACCAGTCTAAGCTGGTTGGCTGAAGTAGCTGGTTTTACCTGGTGTCCCAGCCTGGCTGAGCTGGTCAAGCTGGTCTCTCAACCTGGCCAAGCTGGTTTTAGCTGGTTAGTCAGAGATCTGCCAGCCTGACCAGCTACAGAATTGGTCAAAACAGCTTTAAAACCTGCCTGCAAAACAGCTATGACTAGGAGCCAACCAGCTGGTTTTAGCATAGGGTTTTTTAGGTTTCAGTAGAATAAGCACCAACCCAGGGGCCAGTTGCATAAACACAGTTGCATAAACACAGTCACCATGTTAAGACTCTGTCTTAAGAACACCCTAGCAACCACTTACTATCACCCTAGCAACCAATATAAGAATGTTAAAACCTCTCAGAACACCTAGAAACCACATAGCAACTCCCTTGAATTGTGACACCACTGCTTAAATTTGTTGCAGATAATGTATAGCTGTTGTTGTGAATGTGATTATGTGCATGTATTGAGCAGCTTATAATGTGTAAGAGCAGTCAGAAACAGGAAGCCACATTTCAGACAGTGAGTGAGACAGTGAGCCACAGCACATTTCATTTCACCTTCCGTTTATATAAGCAGCACGATTTATAAAACACATCACCTTCCCCCACACCACCTTCCTCTCGCATTCGCCTTGGCAGAAAACATCCTCTCTGACACACTCAGTCTGTCATAACGGCAGCCCCATTCAGTGTTGTGAGCTCGGCCACATTTCACAATTGGTTTCCCTGATAACACACGTACATCACGGAGACGTCTATTTGACGTCTGCAAGACGTATTTGTCTTTTTTTTTTTTTTTTGGAGATGA
>NW_015552531.1:371521-386232 GCF_001515605.1 Sinocyclocheilus anshuiensis | reverse complement strand
CTTTTTTTTTTTTTTTTTGCAGATGAGTGTTTGCATCTGTAGGACGTTTCGTATTAAATGTCAAATAGACGTTTAGAAAATGTCTTTAAGATGTTTATGATTTAGAATGTATGTAAAACTGGCATCTTAAAGACGTCTATCAGATGTTTGTACACAGCAGATGCTTCCAGATGAAGCGATCTTTAACAGACATCTTGCAGATGTACGTGTGCTGTCTGGGTTGGAATGGGGGTAAATTCCTTGCTGAGACAGTGTGGCAATGATCAATTTACATATGTGTTTTTCTATCTATCCATTTGTCTATCTATCAATAGATCCTATATAATAACATATAGGTCCCATATAATATGATATAATATATAGGTCCTATACATAGTCTTTGTGTCTGTCTGCATGTCATCTATCCGTTTTTATAGATATGTATTATGTTTATCTACAGTATCTATCTGTTATCCTGTATATCAATTTGTCCATCTCTCTGTCTTTCAATAAATTTGTATCTATCTGTCTGTCTATACATTTATCTATCTGTCTGTCTATCCGTTTACTCATCTACAAATGAATGACATACTGCAGTGAATAGTGCTCCATCCAGTGGTGGATGTGTGAAATCATTCAGTCAGAAATTAAACTTAATGGGGATATTCATTTTACTGAAGGAATTTTGTGCTGGATGGGGGAACTCAAAATATAACACAAATTATTCTGCCAGAATTGACAGTTTCCTTAGAGATTATGTAAAAATACACACAAATGTGCCTTACAGGAGTCTTGAAATCATACTCTGTTCCTTTTTAAAGCATCTTGTTTGTAAAAATCCATGTTTCCCCAGAGTGAATTCCTGTCAAGCATTCAGCCAGTGTGAAGCCTCTCTTGTGCAATAGCTTTCATCTTATCAACACAGACTCTGCTATGTGTGTGCTACATTTCTCTCATTCCCCTTCGCTATTTGCTACAAGACGGCTTTGTTCCTCAATGACTTTTGCCTGTAAAAACAGGACGTTTTTGTGTACTTGAAAACCTGATTGGGTTCTTGCGCATTAAAGCGCTATCTGTTGCAACTGCACTATTATCAGTAGCACTGCCTGTGAGAAAATGTTTTGTGCTGACAATGCAGTCAACCCCATTGCAGTGGTTTGTGCAATAGCCTGCCTTTATGATAAGATCCTTTGTATTTGTGTGGCTTAGCCTGATCACATTACATGCCTTCAAACGAGATTAGCTTCCATTCATCATCGTCACTGTTGTTTAGATTTTCTCTGAAGATTTGAGGAAAAGGGCGATTATCTTTCTTTCCCAGTGTCTATTGGACAGTGAATTAGCTAAAAGTGTTAGCAGAACAAAATCATTCACACACATATATCATTAAAGACTGGTAGAATGACGGCGTCTGGCACGTGTATGTTCAGAGATATTAATTAGGAGTGAAACCCATGCAACCTGTGGATATTATTTTCATTTGTGGATTCCCGTGAAGAATGAAGTAGGTTAATCCAGGCCTATTACAATAAATGTGAGGTTCTTGAAACAGCGTCATGTGGATGTGAAAAAAATAAATAAAATAGAGAGAGAAAAAAAATAGAAGAGTGTATCAAGGAAAAGGAAGCTGAGTATTAATGTCTTTTTTGAAGAATCTTTAAATGACCCCAGTGAGGATTTGACTCATCCTTATGTGAAAATATTGCACCAAACTCTCTTCCTGGGGTTTACAAATCAATATATTTAAACACCTGGGGCCGTATGCATAAAGCCACTCAAAGTAAAAGTTTAGTCTTAAGTGTGTCAAAATTCTAAGAATGACGTAATTTTACTCTTATTCCTAGACTTAAGAATAAGAGTGATTCATAAAGGTTCCTAAGTGTTAAAAGAGGTCTCAGCTCCTAAATTATTTAAGAGAGCTGGAGAGGTCTCCTAACCTAGTTAGGAGTAATAAGAAGGCAGCAAAGAGGAGACGACAAACACTTTCCAGCGAAAATATATTGGGCTTATATGATAATATGGAGTTGATAAAACGATACAAACTTAATTGTAAAGATCAAAAAATATATATATTTTTTTGTAACTGATAAAGTAAAAAATTTAATAGCCTCTTCCACTCAACAAGTCAATGCTCTAACAGCAGAAATGAAAGTAGTAATACATTTTTTTTGGCTGGAAAATTGGAAAAATGCAGCAATGCACCGGTGATGACACAGTAAGCAGGTTCTTATATATTTTGGCACTAACTCCACCAAACACAACAGTGGCCAAAAGTGATGTTTTGATTTTTTTTTTATGACCCCACATTTCACTTAAACCGTTAAAATACAAAGGAAAAAAAAAACACTGACCAATGTTGCCAACTGCTTTCAATTGAAAGTAGCTAAAACTGGTCACTTAATGTTGCTAGATGACCTCATAAAGGTGAGTTCACTGATCTATATTTATATTTATATAGATCAGTGAACTCGCCTTTATGACGTCATGGGAGAGTCTCGGAATGTAGATAACGTTTGTAATTGATTTTGTTGCTAGGCCTTTGAAAAAAGTCTCTAAAGGGATGTGGTAGTCACTAAATAGTGACAAAATCACTAAATTGGCAACATTGGCACACTGACTACAACATACGTTATTTACATTTCATTGGTCCTCTTGTTTTTGCATGTGTTCATAATTTCTTTGTATGATAGCATGGCCAAAAATTATGACCACACAATTTGGCTTGTTTCATTGCATTATTATCACAAATAAAACAACTGACTAAGCAACTACGCAATATGCTTACAAAATCTTGCACATTTTTTTTTTTGAATTAAGGATGAAAATATGTCAAATTTCATAGGCTGGACATCACTTTTGGCCACTATTATATGGCAGTTTATTACATTTTCAACTGACCACCAAACCATACTGCAAAAACAAGCCACTTTTGTGAGGATTGTGGGCTTTCCTGGAGTTATTGGAGCCATTGATGGAAACTGTAAATGAGGAGACATACCATTAAACAAAGCATTAGTAATAATTTGTGATAATTTTGCACAATGCAAAGCATTTAAAAATACATTTAAATTAAAATATTTCAGTCTTAATTAAATTATTTTATTGTAGTTACATTAAATGATTGGTGTTGTGCTGCTGTGACTTTACATGAGCAGGCTCACTATTGGCTGATTCAGAGGTCGAGGTCGGCCATTTTGTGTTGACATCATTGTAGTCCTTAGTTCACAACACTTAAGTGTCACCTCAGTCAACACTTAAGAATCAGTCTTAGACTTTACTGAAAGCTGCTTTTAGCTTCTTTATAAAAGTCTCCTACTCTTAGAAAAGTCCTACTTTTTACTAAGATTTTTTTGACACTTAAGTCAAAGCTTAAGACTATTCTTAAGAGCATTTCTGAGAAGTTTTATACATACGGGCCCAGGTTTTATAGCTTTATAATTGCACTGGTGAGTTTCTCCCATGTGACACCGAATGACGTGATATGTGCACTATGTGAGAGGTAGGTCAAAGGTCAGGAGATTGTATCAGGGACTGTTGCTCAGCTGTAGCTCACAGACCACAGTCTGCAGAGAACATGACAGCTGTACATATCCCAAAGAAACACACGTACACATCCCCACACAGACCACTGAGACAGTAAGACGGTGTTCACACATTCAGTCATTCATTATCAGACACCCCAGAGACACACACACACACACAGTCAGCCGCAGAACAGACATGATGTTCCAATCAACCATTTGTGCAGTAAATCCCAACACTCTGATAACAGACAGACAGATAGATACTGCACATGGATAGATAAACACACAGACAGATACTGTAGATGGATAGATAAATAGACAGATACTACAGATAGACAAATATATAGACAAACAGATAGACAGACAGACAAATATATAGACAGCCATATATAAATGACAGACAAATGGATAGACAGAAAAACACAGTTAAACAAATGGACAGACCGACAGATAGATACAATAGATACATACAAAGACAGACAGACAGATAGATACTGCACATGGAGAGATAAATAGACAGATACTGCAGATAAATATATAGACAGACAGATACTGTAGATGGATAGATAGACAGATACTACAGATAGATAAATATATAGACAAACAGATAGACAGACAGACAAATATATAGACAGCCATATATGAATGATAGATAGACAAATGGATAGACAGAAAAACACAGTTAAACAAATGGACAGACCGACAGATAGATACTGTAGAAAGATACATACAAAGACAGACAGACAGACAGATAGATAGATAGACAGACAGACAAACAGATAGACAAACAGATAGACAGAAATACATTATATTGAATGAATGGATGATAGAGCCATATAAAGATAAATAGACAGATAGATAAATGGATAGACAGAAAGATACTGTAAACAGATAAATAGACAGATAGATCCACCTACAGAAGACTCAGTAGTGTGAAAATCATGGTTTAATCATTTTCTATAACATCAATTCACATGTTTCATAAACATCCCGATACATATTTTGTGCAAAAATGCAATTCATGGGGAGTAAAAAGACATGAGGAAAAGAAAACAAAAAGAGAACAGATATCAGTTTCTGAACTACTATAAAAGTGCAGATACACAGTCAACAGTGCAGACATTTGAGTGCTTGGCTAACAACTGTTAGAAGATACTTGCTGCATATTCAGAATGCGGGACACACATGCTGCAATCTTTACAGTGACATGGAAATCCTGACAGGTTATTTAAACCATAGCCGTTGTAGTTGATTCAGTACTTCTAAATGAATTGTGATGATCAGTGGTTTAATTATTTCAAGAACGGTTAGCAAACTTCATTAGAGCTCCAGGCATAGCATGTTTTTATAGTATACTGTACATTTTAGACAAGTAATGGGGATAAATCTGAATACTAGTCTGTTATTCTTATAAAATCAACTTCGTTTCGTCATAATAGAAAAATGCTTTGGTGAATTTTAGTTCATACCCAGCATTAACACAGTAAACGAATAAGGCCACCAAAACATGGCAATTTGTACCATAGGAAAGCAACAATTAATGGACCATGTCCACTATCACAGAACAATAAATTACATTGAGATATAGTACACAAGGAATGTTTACACTTCATATAGAGAAAAGATAAATGTTACACAGACATAGTTGGCACTTAAATGCAGAGAATAATACATATTCAGTGCATGTTACAGGGCACAAAACCATTCAATAATAATGAACAAGAAACCAATATACAGCATTCAATCAAGTGTCCGAGGACACTGAAGACTTCACAAAAGCATCCATATCACCATTTTGTAGAATTTATGAGAATAGTTCATAAAAAATAATATTAGTTGCATAGTGTTAGAATATATAAACAATCAAGCTTCAAACAGTGATGAAGCAAACCAGTCTGGAGTCCTTAACTCCGAGTGGGTAAACAACTTATGGCTGAAGCTCCTCCAGATCTCATTTTCTGTCTCAGAAGTGTTCGTTATACAATAGGAAAGCTTAGGTCGTTCCTGGTACATCTGCTAGATTTGCAGTTTATTATTTTATTCAGGTGATGTGGGCAGGTTCTCTTATGTCCACACGTCCATGGGCACCATGGCTTCTTTTGATCCGATGGGTGGCAGAAGGTTCTGCTCGCTGAGGAACTGGAGAGGGAACTGGACCAGGAAGCCTCGAATCTTCTTCAGCTCCTCTTGAGCACGTGCAGGGTCCTCTTTCTCCAAACCAGGCTTAGAGAGGAAGCCATCCAACTCCAAAATTGACCGAACATCACTGGATGGCAAGCAGCGGAACACCTGGAGGAGATGGAGAAGTTTCAGCTAGGTTATATGAAAAGCAACTTATTCATTTAATTATGAACGATAGACAGACAGACAGACAGACAGACAGAGAGAGAGAGACTGTGTGAAAAGGTTAAGCTGACCTTCTGGTAGATGGTTGCATTGCGGGCAGCGGTGGTCATCCACACCTCCTTGTAAAACTGGTCACTTATAGGGTCCGTCACATCAATGCTGGGGTCAGTGTTGGCGCCTAGAATCATCCTATTGATTTCAAAGGAAGTAGAAAACGTCTTTGAACCTTATTTGTATGTTTCTAAAAATGCTAAATGCAAGACTTGAATGAGTCCTGAACCTGAAACACTCCAGCCGCAGACTCAATCCAAAACATCCTGCCTGATACTCCTGACCGTCCATCACTGACGTCACAGTGTGGATATCCTCATAAATGACAGCCACCTCACTGTCTCTCTTACCCAGCATGCTCCGGTCATTGATATTGGCAGAACCTGATGGATGCAATATACATTTTTGATTATTATGATGAAAGTACTGAAAATGCATGAAACATTTGGACTACAATACTACATCTTAACAGCAGGAGGAGGCATTTCATCTCTGTCATTCTCTGATATTAACAGTTTACTTCACATTACCACAAATTATGACAGCAGCAGTTTGATGATTGCCACATCATTTCTACTAGCACAAGTGTACAGACGATACAGTCATTATGCTTTTTTCCTGTCTGCAAATATCTATTTTTACTCACCAATGATGACAGTGTTGTCGTCGGCAATAAGCATCTTGCTGTGCACATATATCAGTTCAGTCACCAGCCTTCCCTCCAGCTCAGCGTGGGTCCTCAGACCCCCGAATGAGATGTAATTTATCCACTGATCACCCACTGCAGAGACAGATAGAGAGACAGCTAATGGGTTTGGGGTTTTTATACATTCATGTTCCGGTTTCGTTTGATGTTTACAAGGCATAGTTTACAGTAATAGTTCAGCCAAAAAGAAACATTGTGTCATTTACCTTTATAACTTATTCATCTGTGGAAAAAATATTTTGAGAAATGTATTTTTTTTTTTAGTTTAGTTTAGTTTAACTTAGCTTAACTTAACTTGATGCACTAAAATAATAAAACTAAAATTGAAAATTAAAAACTACTGTATATAAACATAAAAAAAAGAAAATTGACAAAAACAGCTAAATTAGCCTACTAAAATTAACAAAAAAAGAAAACTATTCAGCAAGCATCCATTTTATTTTTTCTGTATGCTTATACGGAGATATATTGATTTATTTTGGTTAAAACAATGGATGATAAAATCGTTTTGGATGAAAGTGTCTGCCAAGTGCATAAAATGCAAACAATTATTATAAGCCAACTTTATTTTGGAGCATAAATAATCAAATATCAAAAACATGATGATCACAGGCACAGAGGTTAGACTTAAAGGATTTTCAGGTTCAGCTTCGTTGCGTTAGTTTAAAGTCATTTAATTTCGACGGGACATGACCGAGCATGGTGATGTCTGAGTAATTAGTCTGTCCATTTCCACAAGTTTAACCCATTTGCTCTGTGAGAAATTGGACTTTTCACATGTATTTCTGCACCTCTCACATTCACACCGCATGAGGAGCTCAACAGAGGCAAGAGACATTTCCTTCCTCTGAAACTTTATCCGCTGGTGTTACAGTTGTACAATGTCACAGAAAAAAGAATGCTACATACAGCTTAATCTCATATTTCCCAATATTTATTTTACATATAACTAACTTTTTGTATATTTTTGCACCATTGATTTTTTCTCATCCAGTTTTATTTGAGCAGAAGGATATGCAGTTCTACAACACAACTCTGTATTTATAACCACACCAGACCAATGATACACCCACAATCAAGCTCCTACACCTTCAGAGAACAGCGATATGTATCTGTATTCGGGACAGTGCAAGAACGCTCGGATCCAGTGAAGCTGCAACAGAACACCAACGACGTGCTGGATAATTCAAACACAAAGAGAAACTCCATTCCTTCCTTTCTCATGGCGGGGTTAATGGGTACAGACTGACTGTTCTTCACCACATCGTGACACTGCAGCAGTGTGTTTGACTGCAAGTAGATGGTGCACGATAAAAAAAACACCTACACATTGCGTACTTCTCCACAAGGTCTTTCACAACAAACCACTGTGACTTTGTCTTTTACTGTACTATGAATTAAGAACCACAAGAGGGCACTGTTGTGTTTTAATGTTCTTAAAGGGGTCATACAATGCTGGGGTCAGTGTTGGCGCCTAGAATCATCCTATTGATTTCAAAGGAAGTAGAAAACGTCTTTGAACCTTATTTGTATGTTTCTAAAAATGCTAAATGCAAGACTTGAATGAGTCCTGAACCTGAAACACTCCAGCCGCAGACTCAATCCAAAACATCCTGCCTGATACTCCTGACCGTCCATCACTGACGTCACAGTGTGGATATCCTCATAAATGACAGCCACCTCACTGTCTCTCTTACCCAGCATGCTCCGGTCATTGATATTGGCAGAACCTGATGGATGCAATATACATTTTTGATTATTATGATGAAAGTACTGAAAATGCATGAAACATTTGGACTACAATACTACATCTTAACAGCAGGAGGAGGCATTTCATCTCTGTCATTCTCTGATATTAACAGTTTACTTCACATTACCACAAATTATGACAGCAGCAGTTTGATGATTGCCACATCATTTCTACTAGCACAAGTGTACAGACGATACAGTCATTATGCTTTTTTCCTGTCTGCAAATATCTATTTTTACTCACCAATGATGACAGTGTTGTCGTCGGCAATAAGCATCTTGCTGTGCACATATATCAGTTCAGTCACCAGCCTTCCCTCCAGCTCAGCGTGGGTCCTCAGACCCCCGAATGAGATGTAATTTATCCACTGATCACCCACTGCAGAGACAGATAGAGAGACAGCTAATGGGTTTGGGGTTTTTATACATTCATGTTCCGGTTTCGTTTGATGTTTACAAGGCATAGTTTACAGTAATAGTTCAGCCAAAAAGAAACATTGTGTCATTTACCTTTATAACTTATTCATCTGTGGAAAAAATATTTTGAGAAATGTATTTTTTTTTTTAGTTTAGTTTAGTTTAACTTAGCTTAACTTAACTTGATGCACTAAAATAATAAAACTAAAATTGAAAATTAAAAACTACTGTATATAAACATAAAAAAAAGAAAATTGACAAAAACAGCTAAATTAGCCTACTAAAATTAACAAAAAAAGAAAACTATTCAGCAAGCATCCATTTTATTTTTTCTGTATGCTTATACGGAGATATATTGATTTATTTTGGTTAAAACAATGGATGATAAAATCGTTTTGGATGAAAGTGTCTGCCAAGTGCATAAAATGCAAACAATTATTATAAGCCAACTTTATTTTGGAGCATAAATAATCAAATATCAAAAACATGATGATCACAGGCACAGAGGTTAGACTTAAAGGATTTTCAGGTTCAGCTTCGTTGCGTTAGTTTAAAGTCATTTAATTTCGACGGGACATGACCGAGCATGGTGATGTCTGAGTAATTAGTCTGTCCATTTCCACAAGTTTAACCCATTTGCTCTGTGAGAAATTGGACTTTTCACATGTATTTCTGCACCTCTCACATTCACACCGCATGAGGAGCTCAACAGAGGCAAGAGACATTTCCTTCCTCTGAAACTTTATCCGCTGGTGTTACAGTTGTACAATGTCACAGAAAAAAGAATGCTACATACAGCTTAATCTCATATTTCCCAATATTTATTTTACATATAACTAACTTTTTGTATATTTTTGCACCATTGATTTTTTCTCATCCAGTTTTATTTGAGCAGAAGGATATGCAGTTCTACAACACAACTCTGTATTTATAACCACACCAGACCAATGATACACCCACAATCAAGCTCCTACACCTTCAGAGAACAGCGATATGTATCTGTATTCGGGACAGTGCAAGAACGCTCGGATCCAGTGAAGCTGCAACAGAACACCAACGACGTGCTGGATAATTCAAACACAAAGAGAAACTCCATTCCTTCCTTTCTCATGGCGGGGTTAATGGGTACAGACTGACTGTTCTTCACCACATCGTGACACTGCAGCAGTGTGTTTGACTGCAAGTAGATGGTGCACGATAAAAAAAACACCTACACATTGCGTACTTCTCCACAAGGTCTTTCACAACAAACCACTGTGACTTTGTCTTTTACTGTACTATGAATTAAGAACCACAAGAGGGCACTGTTGTGTTTTAATGTTCTTAAAGGGGTCATAGGATTTCCACAATCCACAAGTTGATATGATTCTTTGGGATCTTAATGAAAAGTCTGTAACATAGTTTGGTTATCAATGGTAGATGGTAGTGTAAAAAACATTTTTTACCCTGTCAAAAACAGCTCTTTTCAGATCAAGCCGTTTTTGTAGCATTTTCCTTTAAATGTTAACGAGCTCTGTTGACTGTTTACTTTAGCCGCATTCATCGTGAAACTTGCTAATTAGCACATTATTAGGAAAGGTGATTTGCAAAGATTCATTACAAATCATTATACTCACTTCTTCTGTAGATGAGGCTGGATCATGAATGATTCGCGCGAACAGACACATTTATGTAGATCGGGGGCGCATTCCCATCAGAAACAAATGTAATCCACTGCGAGTTCAGCAGCTCAGATGTCGGTAGTAAATGATGACTGCGGTTCATTATTACATCCAACAACAGAACACCTCAATCGCTTAGGAGTCATTCTTGTCTACATCTACTCTGCGGTGAAACAATGGCGGACTGATGACAGCTCACTCAGGGCGGGTCTAAGGTAAGACACCAGTCCAGTCTGTGCTGAAATGCTACCGTCGCTCAAACTATCGTGGGAGGGGCCTGTCTGTGTGACGTCACACACGCATCTGAGATCGGCTTGATTTGAGAAAGGGGAAAACATTTAACCAGATAAAAAAAAACACTGGGTGGATTTTTATCATTATAGGGTGGTTGTGTACACACACTGCCAACACACATTTCAGTTCAAACAACTTGTAAAAGTGCATGTAGCATCCTATGACCCCTTTAAGGCTTCTTTAAGATCTAGTATTATCAAAGCTGCATTAAGAGATGTGAGATCAGAGTAAGTCACTTCATGGGTTATTACAGTTGTCGCTTATATAAGCTACAACTAAAGCAAACTTGTTTGAGAATATAAGACAATGATGTATTATTGTCCATTACAATGTAGTTTTTGTGATGGGACGCCTAAAGGCTTTATAGGTAAATGGTTAGCACTTCAAGAAATACTTGTTTTCTTGCTCTTGTCTGTTTGAGCCTCTCCTTTGACACTGAAACCCATCAAATAAAATTAACCAAGTCATTAATTTTTCAAAACGTGGATACAGAAAACCACATAGGTCTCGGAGTGCCTGAACTGCATGGGTCAACCACAGAACTTTCACAGAAATCCCATGAAGAACATCTGGTTAGTGTACGAGCCAGATCTTCTGAAGAATGACACATACAGCCTTCACAGATTAAACATTTATGGGTATTTATATATCTCTGTACTCACCTTCTTTCTTCAGCTGAGAGATAATGGAGCAGTCTCCCCTAATCATGGTCCTGCACAAACATGAAAATATTAAAAATGGCACAATAATCAAAAAATTAGTAAATAAATTCATCCAATGAAACACTCCCTGTTTATGTGATAAATGATAACTATTTACTGCCAGCAATAATAATATTTTAAATTTTATAGATAAACGTAAGGAATGTGCTGTCTTCAATACAAGCAAAGCTCTTACCACAAATAAAAAATAACTGCTTAAGTAAAGCACTTACAGTACAATGGAAATCAAACACACTTTTTAAACAATTGAAGTTTAAAACACTATTTATAGTCACGAGTACAGTGCAGTACAGTATATAAAAAGTATTAGACATGTTATTAGACAAAGTGTTATATAGTACACTTACTAATCTTGTCTGTACATTATATTCAGTATTTCACTTTTACTAGCATTGACAATGTATTTTCTGTGATAATCGGCTTTATGCAAAAAAGATGGACTACTGAAGATGGATAACATCTATATATAATATTAAACACAGCTTAATTTTCAGCATAATTACTCCAGTCTTCAGTGTCTTATATGCTGATTTGGTACTTAAAAAAATTATTTAAAGTTTAAAAAAAAAAAAAATAATAATAATAATTATTATTTTTCTTTTTTTGAAAACCATGATCATTTTTTTTTTCATGATTCTTTGATGAATAAAATGTTCAAAATCTTTTCTAATTTCTTTATTGTCACTTTAGATCAATTTATGCATCCTATACAGAATGAAGTATTGTTTTATTTCTTTAAACAGTAGTATATATACTAAGGAAATTTCTTTCTACACGATACTCAGATCTTAATATTTAGTGTTACCTGTAATTGAAGTGCATGACTGCCTGTATGGCACTGCCTCCTCCAGTGTTGATGTTCCCCTCAAACCCAGGAAGCAGTGGTGTCACCACATATACGCGGTACTTTTTACCATCCCTGTGAACCAGAAAGAAAGAACATGAGATCACTTGTTATCTTTAGAGTAAGAGATATTAATATGAAAGACAGTTTAAGAATGGCCCTACACAGTCCATCTATTCATGGTCAGCTATTGATTTACCAATAAAGAATACCTTTTTGTCTTTAGACAAACAATTTTCTGTATGTCTTATTAATTTACAAGTGTTTCATTAAAGAAGTTATGTGCCTTTGTGTGTCAGAGGTTTGTGGACATACAAAACTAATAGGCTGAAGACTGGACAAAAGATGCAAATTATTGAACACAGCTCACCGATATGCTTTTATGATCCTCTTGGCAATGGCATCTCCAATTTTATTGTGAACGACTTTGTTGTCCGCGCAGCTTATGAAAAACTGGTTCTGAAAGAGGAAACACACATTTGCCCACTGAAAGGCTAATATAGGACATCCAGTATATTCTATAGATATAAAAGCCACAATCTCTGTGGTTAGCATCAACAGTGAGGCTATTAGATGGGGACAATGTGAACACATTTAGAGAACTGAGTATATGTTCTTTGTGCCACACACCTCTATGTAAATATAGTGTTTGCTGTTTTCAATTGCATTGACGTAAGCCGTATGAATCGACTCCTCATGGTATTTTATTCCCGCTGACCAGTCCGAGGCAGATCGCAACAGCTAATTAAAGAGAGAATTAGCATATGAATGCTGTAAGTGGTATTTGTCTGTAGAAGATCTGATGGGAATATTGAAAATTGTACCTGGACATTAGTCTGGGTGCAGCCAGGGACCTGATACTTGATCTCATTTGCAGTAGTGTGAGATTTAGGAAGGAGGTATGGGTACGACAAGGACCTGTATTTGGGCTTCATGATCTGAAACAAGATGGCAATCCAAATACAAACATATATTCAAAGCCATGGTTATGATATTAGTCAATAGCACAGAGGCTGACATGAAATACCTTTGGGAAGTTGAAATGTCTTGTGGCGTGACATGTTATGCAGTATCCAAAACGATTAAAACGAATTCCATTTTAATTATGCATGCAACTTTTACCAAAAAAGACTGTGGAATATTTGTACTTTTAAAATTAATTTCTCACACTGCAGGACCATTGAAAATGACATGACAAAAATGCTGATCAGTTAAAAAAATATATACTTTTCTTTGACATTCATATGCATTTTAACATAAACAAATCAGTTTGTATATTTTATATATATCATCGATATATATAAAACATTTTTTTTAATATATATCATTGATATATATATATATATAGATATATATAGATATATATATATATGATATAGAGATATAGATATATATAGAGATATAGAGATATATAGAGAGATATATATAGAGAGATATATATATAGAGATATATAGATATATAGATATAGAGATATATAGATATAGAGATATAGATAGATATAGATATATATATAGATTAGATATAGAGATATAGATATATAGATAGATATAGAGATATAGATAGATATATATAGATATAGATATAGATATATATAGATATAGATATATATAGATATAGATATATAGATAGATAGATATATATATATATATAAAAAACTGAAAATATTGAGAGACAGCATGAAGATATATTGCGCTAAATGATGCCAATGTTGTCTTTCTCACCTTTGTGAAATTCCAGCGCTGAATAAAGTGCCGTGCAACATCTCTGGCAGCTTTCCCATGAACCACCGAGGCGATGTCATGCCAAGGCATTCTGGGAGTTATGTGCCTGTCGATGAAATCTGCAAAAAGAGCAGAATACAGAAAAAAAAAATTTAATTTAAATTTAATTTAAATGTAAATAATTTGAATCTAAAAAAAACATTCAACGTAACTTTAAATTTCTAATTTAATTTAAAAGCATGCTAAAATTTTACAGTTTGAATATTGTAATATTTTTGCAAACATACATATGAATATTGTATGGATGATAACACTTTTATATTTATTCATTTTATGTATTGTATTGTATTTATATAAATAAAATAATTTTAAAACCATTAAACACTGTCATTTAAAAAAAATGGCAAACTTTAGATACTATAATTCACCATCAAAAGGTTTATCCAACTGGACCCAGTCCTTATGAACAAAGTTGCAGTAATCTTTGCCATGCCAGAACCGCGTGTTCCCCATCAGACCAATCACATCTGCTTGCAGGTCCTGCGCCGCTTCAGTATCTAATAAGAGTGACACAGAAAAAAATAAAGAAATTCAGCAACAAATAAACACAAAAATCAAAGAAAAATGCAACCAAGAGTAGAACAATATATATATATATATATGTGTGTGTGTGTGTGTGTGTGTGTGTGTGTGTGT
>NW_015552531.1:368027-371458 GCF_001515605.1 Sinocyclocheilus anshuiensis | reverse complement strand
GTGTGTATATGTGTGTGTATATGTGTGTGTGTGTGTGTGTGTGTGTGTGTGTGTGTATGTATGTATGTATATGTATGTGTGTGTGTATATTTATTTATATGTATGTATGTATGTATTTATATATACTTATATTAATTTATTTTTCAAAAACATGCATCAACCCAAACTCAACCCAGATTTTTTCAACTTCCATCTTCTTCTGGAAGCAATCCATGCTTTCACACTGTTGAGCTACTGCTGCATCAGTCCAAACTAACATGCTTGGAATGTGCAAGCTTTGGATATTCTGCCTCTTAGACAGATCGTATTTTTGCAGACTCCTCCAGATGAGTGTTGAAACACAGCAAACCACACAGTGCTTGGACTCTGAGCACTCCAAAAGGTTGCTCCTTCGACTCATAAAATAGCTCTTTACAACAAAACCATTCAGGATCAGAATTAGGGGCAACCTCTGACAGAGTCCACACCTGAAACATCTCACCCAAGCCTGATTCTTACTCACCACTTGGGCACAAGCAGGAGGGCATGGACACCCTCAGCTCAATCCATTTAAGAGGGATCAAATTTTGGTGGCTGCAAATACTGTTAGAATAACCTAAAGAAAAGGGGCATCTTTATAACCTAGACAACCCTCTGAAAAAGCGTTATAGAAAACGTGAGTGAAAATTTTAACACGAATATAGATTCTAGACTAAAATATTCATGAGCATATTTTATAACAACACATTTTAATATCACATCCAATCCTCATCTTACAGTCAGAACTGTTTTCACAAGCCTCAACTAAAATGTTAATGATTCATGTTTTTCTGCACTTATGGTAAACACTGTAAATCATTGCATAAGTTGGTCAGTCATATGAAAGTGCTGCCAGTGAGCATTAGAAAACCAGCCGTGCTGTGTGATAACAGCTGAATGTGGGAGTTTAGGTCAGTAACATTTCACTAGTCTGCATTCGCCAGCGCTCCAGAGACGGAGGCGTACTCACTTTCTTCAGAGCTCTCGACGCTGCTCACGCTGTCTGCAGGCGCCAGCCCGTGTTTCTGCAGGTGCCTGCGGATGCTGAATCGGGTCTTCTTGGTCTTCCCCTGTCCTTTTAGTTTCGGCTGGTCCGCTGTGTCAACATGCAAACTTTTGCCATTAGTGTGCACCATGCTGGGTCCATTTGATTGAGAGGCCATAGCAGGAGAGCCTTCAGAAGCTTTCTGTGACACATAGTAGGACAACAAGTAAGTACTTCCTATATTCGATTGTGAATTCATAAAAGATTTAATGTCTAAAACGAACAGGACATTCAGAATGGAATGGTGTTATTGTAAATTAAAACTAATAAAAAAACTATTAAAATTAAAATATTAAAATATAATATTAGATGAAAAATGTAAACTAAAAAAAAAAATATATATATATATATATATATATATATATATATATATATAATTTTTTTTTAGAAAGGTTGCTTTGGCAAATAACAAATGAGTTTAAGAACTAAAATTACTAAAACCAAAACTGAATGAAAATTAAATGAAAACTGAAAATATAAAAATTAAAGCTAATTTAAAATATTAATAGGGATATAATAGTATATAAATAACACTGCCAGTATGTCATAAAACCAAAATATGAGATGTCCCAAACCTCTGCAGACACAGGAAGAGTCCTGGTAACACTTCCTATGTCGGTCAGCCGATGCTCCAGATCATCCCAGCGCCCGTACGCCAGATCAATGCCTCCCACGAAAGCCACCGATTGGTCAATGACTACAATCTTCTCATGATGCGCCCACAGGTACACGGAAGAGGAGACGTGATCAGGATGCCTCATCACCTGAGAAAAGAAGATTGTTAGAAAAAGTCTTTCCTTCTCTTTGTTTCTTTGGTGTGGCGTAGTGGTTAAAGATTGTGAAATGGTCACAAATGCAACAAACAAACAAAAAAACATTTTGCAACAAAAATCTAGTCATAGTTAGACAGAGTCAAGAAAGTCCATATGCAGTTCTGTCAGATTTCATCTTGTTAGAGTTTGCACCAGGTGTATCCTTATGAAGCAGAGTCAGTCAAATGAATTCATTACACAGCTTTGAATTCACTCGGTTTGAATCTGTTTGAATATAAGTACAATGTAAAAACATATGTACACAATAAGTGCACTGTATCGAATGTTTAATTAAAATGCAAGTACACAGTAGTTAAGGACGATTAATATAAAGTGGGTCCATTAATGGTTTTCTAAAAAAATATCGAAATATTTTACGAATATATTATTGGTTATTATTGGCATATGAGGTCCAATTTTACTTTTTTCACACAAGAAATTCTCTAATTTGTCAACTAAAGTCTCCTATAGGATTCATTTTAATAGTCAATGACCTGTCGGTAATCAAACGGCTGTAGGTCTGAGCTTCATGAGGGCTGATTCATGAACTCACTACTTTCATCTCACCTTGATATTTGGGTGAAGTTGGTGTAGTGTCCGTTTGCTGTATTCGCTGTTTATGCCGAGAGCCAATTCCACCTCCTTGTACAACATCACAAAGATCCGCACACCTTTTTGCTGCAAGAACAAACAGTTCTTGATAATCAGTACAGCAAATCCGCCAGCCAATATTAATATATTACTAAGAAAACAGAAAACACCCTGAAGTGTAAATTATTACATGAGAACAGTGAATGAGAAGGTTTTACTGCTGGTGCAGTAAAGCCACAGATGGATAGCAGTTTCATCACAGCTATTGGTTGGATTAACTCACCGCTTTCCGTTTCAAAATGGAATCGAGTCTCCAGCGATTGCCCTCGACGACTGGCCTCTTGAGGAAGATCTCAGGGCTCAGCCTGCCGTGACACACAGAGACCTCATCAGCAGGGGAAGCATTTGTAACATCAAATATGCATCAACGTCTAGTCTCACAGCTCACTGTCACCTACATAAATTCAAACTTATTAAGCTAGGGAAAAAAGCACACATACACACTCGAATCTCACACTTGCAGGATGTCTGCTGCGATGACTGAGTGATGCTGTAACACAGCACCCAGGCATCTGTCTGATAAAGGTAACGGATCCGTTTGGCTCCCAGCTGGAGGTGCCCTCTGAGAGGGTGCGTACAAAGTACAGTATACAACTATCTTTCTTTGCTTCTCTTTTTTCTACTACATTTCTTTGGGCTTTTCTCTCAGTTCATGACCTAACTGTTATGACAGGACAAAGCAATAAGCAAACCATCTCTTCCATCCTAGTTCTCACACTTTCCATTCAGTTCTTCAGTCATATATGGTTACTGGATAAGGATATTTTTACAATTAAATTAAATTAAATTAAATTCCAAAATTAATAAAGTATTAAAAAAAAAATGCAAACACAGGAAGAGTCATGGTAACACTTCCTATCCTAAATATATATTTTTATATGTATATATATATTCATTCATCATAT
>NW_015552531.1:364672-367706 GCF_001515605.1 Sinocyclocheilus anshuiensis | reverse complement strand
TGTGTGTGTGTGTGTGTGTGTGTGTGTGTGTGTGAAATAAATAAGAAAAAAAAATTTAAAAATTAAATGTAAAAATTAAAAACATCAATAATAAATTATTCATAAATAAATAACATTTTATATGATTTTCCAATGACTTTTCAACATGTAATTACTTTCACTGACCTTTTCCATCGCTGGAAATCATAATATAACATTTTTAATGGAACTCCACAACATGTTGCAATGATCATGTACATTTTGTAATTGTGCTCCACATGCATATTAAACATCAAATACACTTGAATGTCCAATATGGTCTCTGTCCCTTTAAGAAATGAACTCAATATCCTGCTGCATTCCTAGAACTGAGCAAGGTTATTGATTTTCTCAGGGGAATTCAGGGGAAGTGTTATTGTGGATATATTAACTGATGCAGTTCATCTGATCTATGCATTACTTCTAAAATAAATCAATGGTACCCAAAGGAAAGCTGAATGGATGGTAGTGGTTTTATCTCAACATACCACCAGTCGGTGATAAAGATCTCCTCCTCCGCCTCCTCCAGCGCATTCGCCACGTCCTCCATGTACTGCTTCCCATTCACATACCTGAAACACACACCAGTCAGTCAAATCAATGGGTAAGGCTGATAGTCTCAAGCTCACACTCTCACTGTTTCTCAAACTTAATTACATAATTTTCATTATTCAGAGAACAAGCATGCTGATAGGGCTTAATGCTGCAACAATGAACAACAAATCATCTGCCCAGACCAGAAGTGAAGCTGCAGCCCTAGATACTATCGCACTCCTCCACGGGGTCAAAAGAGGATGGAGTCTATGGTTACACTTTCCCTCTCATTCTCTCAAGTTACTCCTGTGAAACAGGCCTCACCCGAAGACACAGCGGCAGACGGCTGAAGCTTTCACATGTTTATCTGTTCTGGGAAACCTTTGAGACCTGCTTCTGCTAGCTGCATTATTGATTTTTCGGAATGGTTTTGAAATATATTAGCTGAAAACAAATAATAAATTAACATAATACACAAAACAATATAATAGCTAACATAATTTAATATAAAACTAAAGCTAAAAGTTATACTTTTCCCCCCCAAGAAATAATTTAATCAGTAATATAATATAATATATGATTGAATAGATACATATATAGCTAATATATTATAATTTGATAAAAAACCTAAGCTGAAAGTTAGCTAAAATTAAGTTTTAATAATTGAAGTTTTCATAAACTAAAAGTTTTAAACTAAAAGTTAGCTTTAGTGTGCTTCATAAAACCCAAATTATCCTTTTTTTCAAGAAACAAATAATAATACTAAAGCTAAAATTTAGCTAGGATTTTACATTTTCTGAAGAAAATGTGAGTGGCTCCTGTCTGTAAAAGGTTTTATGGGAGGTTGCCAGGGTATTGCTAGGTGGTAGCTTATTGGCAAAAGTCAAAAGTACCCACCTCAAAGCATTTATGATATGAAATGACCTTTTCAGTCATCGGATGCATGTAAAAAGCAATATTTACCATTTAGATGGGATGTTCTTCTGTTCATTGGCGAAGGAACCAAAGCGGTGACCCTTAAGGAAATTGCTGCCGTATTTGCGCACAAAATCATCGATGGCCTGCCCCCACCAGCGGGCGTGACGGTAACTTGTGAACTTCAGCACCAGAGTCCTTCAAAAAGCAAAAAGCTCTTTCACTTTATCAAAAAAATGATGGTGCATGTCAACTGCATATTGCCTTAATGACCATGTGAGTTCACACACCTGGACAGACTGTCTATGCGGACACCATGCTTCGTCTCAGTGTCTTTAGTGTCCATTTTGATGCCGAAAGCCTTATCCACTAGCAGGACGAATGAGATGGCACCTGTGTCTGGCTTCATGAGGACAAGGAAAGAGTCCTTCACCACCATCCACCTGTAAAGACCAACAGTAAGAAAAAAGATGATTTTCTTTACTTGAAAATCATCTTACTGAATTTTAAACCAGGGTAAGTCACATGGTGATTGTTTTGTGATCCTGTATAGTTTGAATATGAATGACACCAAACTGACCGTTTGGACCAGCGGTAGCACATTTTGCTGTGGCCACAGCAGTTCAGTCCAGGAATACGGTGACCCCCTGACCTTTTGAGAACAATGCCCTCCCTGGGAAGGAAAATGTCACAAAATGCAATAATATATCTATAAATAATTATTAAAACTTCATTGGCTTCATAGCTAATAAACAAAGACTCTTACAAGCCTTTTGGTCCCAAATCATGAATGAAGGACAGCTGACTCACATCAATGAATTCCATCTATGGCACAAAACAGGACAGGTTGTAAATGCATGTAATTCAAGAAACAACATACGGACTGATATACTGTACAAAATCCAAATATACACATACTGTTGCATGGTAGTTTCTATACAATGGCATTTTAAGCAGCTTATTCAAGTAGTCTTCAAGTTGTCTCTGTAAAGGAAATCACACTAGTCAGACACCAATCATATGAAGTTGTCAGTAGTGCATCAGTGAAACAGGAAACTGACTTTTCGACTGGACACTTGCTCTTCCCTGGCCAGTTCTTCGCCTCCTCCCCGGGGTAGACTTGGCATGTTTCGCTCAAGGTTCCTGTTA
The DNA here is from genome assembly GCF_001515605.1 of Sinocyclocheilus anshuiensis. Lineage (NCBI taxonomy): Eukaryota > Metazoa > Chordata > Actinopteri > Cypriniformes > Cyprinidae > Sinocyclocheilus > Sinocyclocheilus anshuiensis. The sequence continues at coordinate 365,090 of NW_015552531.1, read as the reverse complement.
ATAGTGTGCCTCCGCTCTGCATGACTATTGACCGAAAGAAAAAAAAATGGCAAAGACAGAGGAAGAGATCTTAAGATTGCCACAAGACAGCAAGGATGCATTAAATTGATTTAAAAAAAACAGTAAAGACATTTATAAAGTTACAAAATACTTCTAGATCAAATAAATTATGTTCCTTTGAACATTGATAATAAGAAATGTTTCGTGAGCACCACATCATCATATTACAATGATTTCTGAAGGATCATGTGACACTGAAGACTGGAGTAATGATGCAGAAAATTCAGCTTTGCCTTCACAGGTATAAATTACAGTTTAAAATACAAAACATTTATTTTAAATTGCAATATTTCACAATATCAATGTTTTTATTACTGTATTTTTATCAAATAAATACAGCCTTGGTGAGCATAAGAGA
>NW_015552531.1:361562-361937 GCF_001515605.1 Sinocyclocheilus anshuiensis | reverse complement strand
TTACAATGATTTCTGAAGGATCATGTGACACTGAAGACTGGAGTAATGATGCAGAAAATTCAGCTTTGCCTTCACAGGTATAAATTACAGTTTAAAATACAAAACATTTATTTTAAATTGCAATATTTCACAATATCAATGTTTTTATTACTGTATTTTTATCAAATAAATACAGCCTTGGTGAGCATAAGAGACATCTGTATAAAAAAAAATAAATAAATAAAATAAATAAAATAAATCTTAGACTCCAAACTTTTGAAAGGTAGTTCACGGTTTTTTATATAAAAAATAAAGTGTCTAATACAGTGGGGAAAATATTTATTTGATCCCCTGCTGATTTTGTAAGTTTGCCCACTTACAAAGAAATGAAGGGTC
>NW_015552531.1:345273-359960 GCF_001515605.1 Sinocyclocheilus anshuiensis | reverse complement strand
GTATTCTGTCTCTATACGTTAAAATAAACCTACCATAAAAATGACAGACCCTTCATTTCATTGTAAGTGGGCAAACTTACAAAATCAGCAGGGGATCAAATAAATATTTTCCCCACTGTATAATATAATATAATATAATATATACAAACATATATGTATATATAAGCCTAATCTCTACATACATTACTAATATAAATATACAATTTACATATATTAATTTACATAATTTAAATTAGTATTTTAGATCGGGTCACCTGCGGGACGGCAGTGGAATTCTGAGGAAGGTCTTGTAGGTGCGTAGTTCCCTGTGAAGCTCCATAAAATGTTTCTCCTTCCTCTTTATCAACCAGGTGAAGTTTCCATGTCTCATTTCTATCTTAAACACTGCAGGAAGTGACTGGATACATGAACAGCCATTAGAAAAAAGGATAAACAAAATAAATTCTGCTATGATTCACTCACCCTCATGTCTTTTCAACTTGTATGCTGCAAATAATTAATTATTCCTTTAAGATTTCAGCTATTTAAACCTTTAACAAACTATTTCCAAAAATGAGAGATGGGTCTTCATTAGATTCATTATTTTATCATTATTCTTCTGAAAAACTATTTTGCATGTGCTAAGTATTTTCGTATATGGTGTCCAAATCTCCAGGGCAACACGTAAATTGCCTTGGAAACCTCTAAATCTCCCGAGCAACAAATATACCTCCTCAGCCCACATACTAACACTTCATGAAAGGGAACGGGAGTGGGAGATCTCACCTTAGAGACGCTTCTCTGGGAGGTGATGTTGAAGCGATCCTGGGCAGAAGTGAAGCGTTCCACCTCCAGGATTTTGGCGGTGATGGGAAGCGCAGTAAGAAACACATGCGCCCCGGGCTCTTTAAAGCCTATTGTTTTATACACGGCTGAGAAGGGGATGCGGTTTTCTGTGGACAAAAATACTTCAAATTAATTTCTGACAGTTATGTACACTACTGTTTAAAAGATTGGGAATGGTAAGATTGTCATGTTTTTAAAAGCAGTCTCTTATGCTGATAAGGGCTGTGTTTATTTAATCAAAACTACAGTAAAACAGTAATACTGTGAAATATTATTGCAATTTAAAAAAAAAAGTTTTTTAATTGAATATATATATATATTAAAATGTAATTTATTCCTTTGATGCAAAGCTGAATTTTCAGAAGCCATTACTGTCTTCAGCGTCACATGATCCTTCAGAAATAATTCTAATATGCTGATTTGCTGCTCCAAACTGACCCCAAATGGTAGCATTTAATTTTTTTTTTTTTAAGTTTTATTTGGATTATTTAGTGATTTTATGCTGTTATTGGTTTCTTTTACCTGCACTATTGGGGTCCTGGCCGTCAAACTCTTCTTCCCCATCTCCAATGTCGAGTTCTCGTGTGTCCAAGTTCTCCATGATATCTGTCATATCATTAGCCACCAGATGCAGGGTGCTGACCGTGGGTTCTTGCTGTCGCAGCATGGCTAACAATCGGCCTGTCGGCCAGGGCACTCCTTTAAGACACACAACACTTTGTTTAACATGAGAAATGAGGAAATATTAAAACTGTTTGCTTTTGAGAAAAAGCCGTAAGTCCTTCAAACATTCATGGAATGGTATGAGATATGCTTGTTAGAATATTGTCTCCACAATAGAGAATGTCAAACAAACTTGTGTGCGTGAGCATGTGTGTGTGCTTTGACTTGTTTTTGGAGAAGCTGGAATGAGGATTAGAGTAACTCATTCAGAACTAACAGGAGAGTCTCTACTGACCATAAAAAGTTGAGAACTAAATTGAGGACAACAGACGGCAGTCTGCAACCTCCATCCTGTTCCTCTTTCCTTCTAACTGCTCACAAAAATGTTCGAGAAGCTTAAAGACATCACATGCAAAACCAAAAATCCCCCTTTTGTCCAGACACACTGCATGTACCACAGCAATGCCATTCATTAATGTCACAACAAACCTCACCTTTGGCCTATGCACATTTGCTTTGCATCGTCTAACGAAAGAGACAAAAAGAAGTGTTTTTTTAATTAAAAAAAAATGTACTATCCATTTAAAATCCCTTAAAATGCATTTTTGCAACAGTGTCATAGTAAACTACTGTTCAAAAGTTTTCAGTAACTCATTCAGAACTAACAGGAGAGTCTCTACTGACCATAAAAAGTTGAGAACTAAATTGAGGACAACAGACGGCAGTCTGCAACCTCCATCCTGTTCCTCTTTCCTTCTAACTGCTCACAAAAATGTTCGAGAAGCTTAAAGACATCACATGCAAAACCAAAAATCCCCCTTTTGTCCAGACACACTGCATGTACCACAGCAATGCCATTCATTAATGTCACAACAAACCTCACCTTTGGCCTATGCACATTTGCTTTGCATCGTCTAACGAAAGAGACAAAAATAAGTGTTTTTTTAATTAAAAAAAAATGTACTATCCATTTAAAATCCCTTAAAATGCATTTTTGCAACAGTGCCATAGTAAACTACTGTTCAAAAGTTTTCAGCAACGACATATTACACTGATGAAAAGTAACAGTAAAAGCATTTATAATGTTAGAAAACATTTTTATTTCAAATAATTGCTGTTCTTTTGAACTTTCTGCTAATCAAAGCATCCTGAAAAATATTAAGCAGTTTTCCACAAAAAAAATATTAAGCAGCACAACTGTTTTCAGCATTGATAATAAGAAATGTTTTAAGCAGCAAATCAACATATTAGAATGATTTCTGAAGGATCATGTGACACTGAAGACTAGAGTAATGATGCTGAAAATTCAGCTTTGCATCACAGGATTAAATTACGATGGTGTTTATATATTAAATTACATTTTAAAACTTTGTAGATTGCAATGCTATTTAACAATATTACTGTTTTACTGCATTCTCATCAAATAAATGCAGCCTTCAGGAGACTTCTTTCATAAACATTTTTTAAAATCTCACTGACCCCGCACTTTTTTTAATCATAGTAATTTCATTTCAAGCACATCTTCCATTTTCATATCCTCACATCATGTTTGATTCCTAAGAAATTCACCATGAAACTCTGGTTGAGATGCCACATTTGTCTTTCTAGGAAATGGCAGGTCACATCTCAGTACTACATTAAAATCATTCACTCTTCATCGCAGTGACAGAACTGAACAAAATGAGGAGGATGATTAATTATCAACGATCACTTTTAACACTATGATTTAATCTGAACCTCATATCCAGATAAATGCAGTTCTTCTGAACTTTCTATTCATCAAAGAAACCTGAAAAAATTCTACTCAGCTGTTTTCAACAAAATAATAATAAATGTTTTTTGAGCTGCAAATCAGAATATTAGAATGATTTCTGAAGGATAATGTGACACTGAAGACTAGAGTAATGATGCTGAAACTTCAGCTTTGCATCACAGGATTAAATTACGATGGTGTTTATATATTAAATGACATTTTAAAACTTTGTAGATTGCAATGCTATTTAACAATATTACTGTTTTACTGCATTCTCATCAAATAAATGCAGCCTTCAGGAGACTTCTTTCATAAACATTTTTAAAAATCTCACTGACCCCGCACTTTTTTTAATCATAGTAATTTCATTTCAAGCACATCTTCCATTTTCATATCCTCACATCATGTTTGATTCCTAAGAAATTCACCATGAAACTCTGGTTGAGATGCCACATTTGTCTTTCTAGGAAATGGCAGGTCACATCTCAGTACTACATTAAAATCATTCACTCTTCATCGCAGTGACAGAACTGAACAAAATGAGGAGGATGATTAATTATCAACGATCACTTTTAACACTATGATTTAATCTGAACCTCATATTTTATGACTTTATGATACCTGTAACACTTTAATCAACTCTCAACTTGACGTGCTGTATATGTGAGCAGGTCTGTGGCATCAAAGTGAGAGTTTCGCTTGTCTATGATGGAATCAGGCTTGTTAGACACTCTCAGAGTGAAGTCCTGTTGAAGCGCAACTCTGGTTTCCATGGACCTGACCTGGAGCCATCGAAGCCCATTATAATCATCACATCTTCAGTAATAGTTCAGACACTTCTCTGCTGAATGAGCTGTTAGCTGACCTAAAGTGTGATTATGAAAAAGTGGATTTTCGTAACCACAAAAGCAGGATGAAAATAGATCTGCACTAACTTCCTCTAAGACGATTCGCTGATGCAAAGGCTCTTGAAGAGAAGCTCATTTTAAAGAACATAATATTGCAAAACTGCAGTCTCAAATCAACCTGGGCTCGAGTATCAAGGTATAAGAGAATCAGTCTGACACAAGCGATCTCTAGTCAACATGTGATATTCCTTTCTGAGACAAATTGAAGAATTCAGATGCAAAAGCCTCTAAGTGCCGTCTGAAATTTTCTTCTAAAATTATCATTTTTATCAGGCTCCTATGTTTAGGTTCAGAGAATTCAGTTTAATGGCAATAAACAGGTCCTTTTCATTGCCATTAAAGTGAAATAACTAAACCTAAACATAGAAACCTGATAAAAATGCTCATTTTAGAAGAACATTTCAGATGGCACTTAAGAGGCTTTTGCATCAGAATTCTTCAATTATATTTGGAAAACTGATATGCTTCTTGTGATAGGACTTACTATTGCCGTGCTTTTCTAAATAATCAGACTGATGATTTGCATCTAGTGGAAGATAAAATGAGCACAAAAAAAAACTAACAGACTTTAAGTGATTAGGGATCAGAATATCATATAGACTTGGGATAAGTGTTATAATTTCTATTATTATTTTCATGTCATAGCTGATAAATGGTTGATATAAAATTTCTATATTACTTTGACTAAATAAATTAAAAATAAAAATAAAATCAATCCTTTTTAATACTTCAAGTGAATTTAGGCATCACAACATTATAATATACAGTATTTTAAAAGGATATTAATCTAGAGTTTTGCTAAAGATTACATTTAACAGTGTTATTAAATTATTAGTTAAAAAAAAAACAGCAAAGACAATCTAAATGTAAGAATAGCGGAAATGAGCATGCACAATTAAATATCAACCAATACTGTATAGATCGATCGATATGATCTGTAATATTGGCTGATATTTCGCACTCATACTAAATCTCAAATTCTGAAAAACATAAGTATATCTGCATCTGTGGACTAAATGTGTTTCAAGGAGGCCGTGAAGAGGGAGATCAGAGATCTTGTTTTGCAACATTAGCATTGAATTGGCTCTCGTCCAAAAATTCACATCAGAGCATGCAAAAAGAAAAGCTCAATTTGGTAAATGTAGGCTCATATTACAGTGATGAATGGAAACCTACTATAAACAGCCATAAACAAGAGTTAAAACGGCGCGTTTGCCAAGGTAATAAATCACATAGGATCAGCGCCATGAATAATGTTCTAGAGCGGTAAAACAAACATTAGACAGTGCTTTCCCTAAAAATCCTCGTAAAAGCCACAGACACGAGGATATGTGAAGGTCAAAGACTTTATACAAATGTCCCTCGTTTTATGTAAATCACAGTCAAATAACCTCGAGTTTCAGTGCACAGACATGCATCTCTCACACCGTGACAAACAAAGGACAGCTTAAAGGTTTAACAGTAGTGTTGAATAGTCAGCAAAACACAAATTCACACTTGTATCGCTTCTTGTGCTGCCACTGACTTTCGCTGAGAAAGTTTCACCTCCATCAGTATGTGGAAACAGCTCAGTTCTGATAAGATGAGGAACGCAAACACACATTCCAACAGTTCTGGAAACCTCCCTTGTGTTTTCACTGATGCACCTGTATGTGTGAAGGCAGACAGTGAAAGATCGGCTCAATGAACTACTACTTAAAATAAAGGCGCTCAACCACAGAGCAGCATCAAAGGCACATTCCCACCACCACAATACAAACACCCTCAAGCTCTCAACACCCAGCATCATGCTGCTTCAAGTGTCAAAATGAAGCACACTGAAATGTGTTTATCTAGTTGATCTAGTCCAGAAGGTACATCACACATTCGGTGGCCTGTGTCCTTAGGTGCTTAAAATGTCTTGGGAAAGAATGATTGCACAGTGCTCAGAGTTAGGAGTTTGTTGGAAATCATGCACATGTGCTACAAACATGCCTGATAACAAAATCATGTGGCTTGATTTGGAAGGCTGTGCCATTCATTTTCTAAGCAACCAGGGTTATGATTTTCTACCTGCGAGACAATAAATCGAATGTTTAAATCAAACAGATAAGGGATCCGAAAAATATTTAGGGACCAGAATATCAATCAAATAATATCTTGACAACCATCTAAAGACACTTTAGCATCTGCATGATAATCAAGAACACCTCAGCAACCACATTTTGTCAGGAACTACTTGGAGATGCCCTGCAACCATTTAGGGCCATAAACACTCATATTCTCTTGTAAAAATCGAGATTATTATGTTGTTTGTGCTTTTTGTCTGCTTTTAAAGTGGCAGGTTGCACTTTAATCATTTACAATCTGGGCTTTTAGTAAAAAAGTCTGCATGCATGAGTGCATGCATGAGTTACTGACCCATGCATTGTTGCGCAGGTTGCTCCAATGGGACTATCCCTGTAATTAATGCACAGCCAATAGTGCTCGTTGAAAGGTATCTGTTTAACTGGCAAGTGACCAGGTCTTTTCAAACACAAAAGCAGGGAAAGGGGCCACCGTGTTCTTGTGTGTGGAGCAACTTGATGAAGCATGTCCCTCTGTAACAGTAAATATGCAGATCAGTACTGTCGTGCAGGGAGATGACGTTAATGTGGCCACACCAGTTTGACTAAGTATTCAAACAGAGACTACGACAAGAACACCTTACCCTGATACAAACACAACTTCCATAGCAGTTCAAATAACATGAAACAGAGAAATTAAGAAATATACATATACAAAACATTTTTTTTAAATATACCATTTTCTACATTTTATAATAAAGTCATTAAAGCTATAAAATAGCACAAATGGAAGTATGGTAATTATACAGTGACAAAAATGTAAACAAATAACTCATATGCTTATATTTTAATTTTCTTAAATCTTATATATCTATTTTTTTGTTTCTTTACTGGTTACTTGTAGGTTGTTTTTCATTTAATCATAAAATTAAATAAAATAAAATAAGGTGCAATTTGTATTTGTCTACAGACAAATTTCAGGCATTTCAGCCTTTAGATCAAAAATTCTTATTTGATAATGAGAACCAAACGGAGTCAAGTGTGTCCAAACTTTTCACCGGCATTGAATCTTTTCTGAAGCCATTTCCCAAACATTGCTGGTGTGTGGAACCTTATTTTGATAACTGGTAAAATACTAGCGATGTTCCGCACAGAGAAAAAAAATTGCTCCAGCAAGCCACAGTCGAGCCAAATGCAAATACAAGGCGATGTTTTCCATGTAAATTGGAAGGGTTGGTGTGAAGTGCACACTACCAGACACAAATCAGGTAGATGGACAGCTTGCACTGTAGGAATAAGCTGCTCTCTATAAAGGGAGCTGCTTTAATTGTAATTAAATTAGTTTTTTATTTTTATAAATATAATGTCTGCCTATATTACACTGACATTCCACAGTGACTCACGCTCTCCCACATACATGTGCACAAACATTTTGAAAATCACACCCTCTGTGCAAACGCAGATCTTTCTGATGGCTCACTGTGCATACATTACATGCATTTTTAGATTAGCAGTCACACGTGTTGCAAAATTCACAAGTCACCCAGAGCAGAAGTGTTCCTTCCTTATTTCTGCCTATTTAAAATGTATTTTTCTCTTTTAAAAGAAAGCAGAGAAATCTGAAAATATCATCTAAACCATTTCAACTATTCATAAGATTAAATGCCTATTTAAAAATATGCAGATTTGGTATGACAGTAAATTTGATTGACGTTAAAGAATGTTCATTTACCTGCCCGCGCACAGGCAGAGATGCCCCCATCATTCCTAATATCCTCTGCGTCTTCTTCTCCCCAGAAACGTCAAACTAAGCAGAAGCGTGTAATACAGTCAAACACACACTGATAAGGCGCTCACAGGCAAACAGCAGTGTGTGTCGGAGTATATGTCCAAGAATAATGGGGGCTGAAACAGTAGTCACATGCCAAGAGGGGGAGGAGCCTTACTAGCATTACAAGAGATGCATCAACATGCTTCTTGTGCCATATGTTTTGTGTGGGATGTGCTTTTTTATCTCTCCTCTTTTATAGACTGACATTTCATGCTCAAAAGTGCCATTTAAGTTAATATTTGCCAGATGATTCAGGGCCAACGTCTTATATAACACTTATCTCCCTCTCTTATTGCTGAGTGGATTGAGTCTACACACAAACATCACATTCATCACAGCCTTCATTTGTTTTTATTCGCATTTTAACCCATCAATCTAATGGATGCACACCAGCTTCTGGACTCCTAGCACAGCATTTAAAACAAAGCAGCGTTTGAGCCCACAGTCCTTGTTGTTCTCTGGGAGAAAGCTGTTATTAAATGTTCATCTCCTGGTAGGACTGCATGGCAGATGACATGACAGTCCATACACACCCACACGCCGTACAGTCACACATAAAGAGAGTGTACCGCCCGTGTTTGAAATGGAACACTTGTGGCTCTTTCAGTGGTGATGGAAACCTGAGATGCTGCAGAAAGTAACAAAAACTGCCACCACAGATGGTTAAATGTGATAAAGGACATAACTGTGATGTTTCTTTACACAAATACAGCCAGTAGCCGTTAAACAACTCATATTACATTGGATGAGACAATAAATATTTTAATAAATATTGTTGAATTTTGGTCCTGACCTATAATAATAATAATAATAATAATAAGAAGAATAAGAATAAGAATAAGAATAAGAATAAGAATAAGATTATATTGTCCAAATGTTTAAATGGTAGTGTACATAGCTGTGAGCTTAATGTGTTAATTTGGTGAAATTGATAATGTCATTAATTATTATTTTTCAACTATTAATAAAGTAACTTTAATTTGCTAAAAAAAAGAAAGAAAAAAGCCTAATAATGTAATTGATCATGTTAATGTAATTGATAATGTTCCCTTGATCTGCATGTAAATTCCATATTAAAGAAAAAATTCAGGGGAAGAAAATTGACAAAAATTTGTTAAAAATCAAAAAGTAATTCAAAAGCTGCTGCAAACCTGTAAATCATTTACTGTTTGTATCAAGCACAGATACATGAATCTTCAGTTTAGAATCTAAAACCAAGCTTTGTTCTGTACTCATTCCCACCCTTGAACAACATTAGATGGAGTCATGAACATGTTGATTGGTTTTACCCAGGCACTGTGTGCTGGACTGGTGATAAATTAACTGCATGTCCAATAGAATGCATCCTGCCTACTGTTTTTCTAATGGGCTTATATAAAGAGTTACAGAGGAGGGCTAACAAACCACTGCCAGGAATTTCTTTCCTATTTTTTTTTTTATTGAACATCAATGCACAATGAAGGCATGTTACCAGCTAATGCTCAGAGAGCAGATAAATATGGCATTGCTGAGCATATCTGCAAACAAGCACTGAATCCACACTGAACCATTACTACTCTGTTTTTGACTGCGGCCAAATTATTCAAACGAGCATCTCCATATCCGCATTCCATTGGTTCCCTAATGAGATTTCCCTAATGTATTATTCTACACAAAACACTGCAGACATGCTCAAGGGTAAATCTTGGAAGTAAGCGCCCTCTAGTTGTGACTGACATGTATCACTTTTTAAATTTCCTCCTCAGCCTACAAGCAAGTGACTTTAATATTGTTAAACTCGCTGTGATTTGATTAAACACTGCTTGTGATTTAATTTAACACCAGTTCTGCTAATTGCAGTTCTGTCATCCCTAATAAAACACTGTTATGCTCAGTATCTGTCTGCTGTTGCTGTTGTGTCAAACTAAATTTCTCCTTTTGGGAATTAAACAGTGTTTCAATACACCAAGGATATTCAAATTAAAGACAGAGGACCTTTTTTTTTTTTTTTTCTGAAATCGATAAAAATCCTAAAAAAAGATTTAGCACAAACATCAAATCAGAAATTAAAGGAATAGTTAATCCAAAAATTTAAATTCACCCTCAGGCCATCCAAGATGTATATGAATTTGTTTATTCATTGAAACTTAGCATTACATCACTTGCTCACAAATAGATCATTTGCAGTGAATGGGTGCCGTCAGAATGAGAGTCTAAACATCTGAAAAAAACATCACAATAATCCACAAGTAATCCACATGACTCCAGTCCATCAATTAATGTCTTGTTTACTACAAACACACAGTTTGGATGGACTGGAGTCGTGTGGATTACTTGTGGATTATTGTGATGTTTTTATCAGCTGTTTTGACTCTCATTCTTACGGCAACCATTCAATGCACTGGATCCATCAGTGAGCAAGTGATGTAATGCTAAATTTCACCAAATCTGTTCCGATGAAGAAACAAACTCATCTACATCTTGACTTGGATGGCCTGAGGGTGAGTAAATATTCAGCAAATTTTCATTTTTGGGTGAATAATTCCTGTAAACAACTATTCCGGGTTACCCACGATGCACGACAGCATCTGTTTATTATGTTAAACTGAAAACAGAGTGACTGAGTGTGTGTCTGGTCACAGGACATTCATTAAGCCGGCATTCATTCCTGTCTTATTGAAAGTGGCCCACAAATGCATATCAACAAACACTTGGGTACAAATCTAAAACCGCTAACAAAACCACTAGCATAAACACAAGCTCTTCAGCTTTTACAGTCAGTGCACTGAATCACTATATCCCCATTCATGCTTATTTTGTACATTTTTTCGTAATAAAAGATTCTAGTTCCACAGAACAATCCCAGATACAAGAACATGAAACATAAACACGGTGTATCTTAGGATCTATTGCTCATCCTCACTTGAGCTCAACGTCCTGTCCCTCGAGAAAAAAATAAAATACAATTACACACAGACCACAAGCTCAATTTCCTCTTTCCTCAAGGCCAACGCACATGCTTGGTCATATCACTATTTTACTTTGAAAAATAGTAAAAACAGAACCACACCTCTAAGGATTGGCCAGAAAAAGGTTATCAAATATACAACTAGGCCTAATGGTTTCATGTGCATTGCAAAGAGGATCCAAAGTGTGAAGATGCACATGAACCACAACGAGAGCACACGACACCACCATGCCAACCCAAAGACAGCTTTCTTTGAACTTGCTCATGTGACCAACAAGCAAAAGTGGTAACTCATCTCATACAGCCCCCTGTGTTTAATAAAAGAGGAGGAAGGGTGATTTTGCTACAGGGGAAAAGGTGGTTTAGCAACTCTTGTAGCTTGGCAACACTTTTATCGATGTAACGTACAGCAGATATGACATGTAGATTAAGCGTCTCCTCCTGTATAACATCAGCATTATCATCTGACAACTCTGCTGTTATCAACAGACCTGTCATATCTCGTGATCCACGGCTGTAGTACTCAGAAACCACACCCATGGGTCAAGGAATATGCAGTATTACACAATTATGGTCTCTATCCGATACATGCACACTATCTAAATGTGTGTTGTTGTCACAAGTGGAAGTTAGCCTCATTAGGGTACAAAGGATAAAACAGCAACTCTGTACAACGCCAAACACACATATCACACCTTCCCACTAAGTCAACCAGACACTCCCATTCTGTCCCGAGATCCTTGAGGGGACTGTACTGATATGAAAAGATACAAAATGACCACACAAACTTTACAGGACTATGCAATACATTGTGGTCAGAATTTAATGATTATAATTCATGTTTATGTAAAAGTTCATCTGCCCATCCTAAACAAGATTTTGAAGCAGATTTTAATTTTAGGAAAAGCAGCATATTCACCAAACATTTTTTGGATAAATCTCACAAAACCTCTTAGGAATTGCCCTGGCCACAATTCACACCAAAATCAAATGGGAGAAAAAAGTATTGGCTTTCAATGACTTTTAAAACAAACAAACAAATAAATAAAAAAATAAAAAAACATTTTATTAAAGGCAGTATAACAAATGCTGGATATATACATGATGGATGTATATTTCTTTTTCAGTCTTAAAAACAAAAGGCATTCTATATTGGCATCTGTGGTTCTATGAAGAACCTTTAACATCCATACATTAAAAAAGGTTGTATATAGTGGACATGGGGTCTTTTTTTAATTTAGATTATTAAAATGTTTTTCATACTAAGAAAAAAAATGTTCTTTTAAAGGGGTCATATGATGCGATTTCAATTTTTCCTTTCTCTTTGGCGTGTTACAAGCTCTTGGTGCATAAAGAAGATCTGTAAAGTTGCAAAGACTAAAGTCTCAAATCCAAAGAGATATTCTTTATAAAAGTTAAGAGTCAACCACGCCTACCTAAAACGGCTCGTTCTAACACGCCCCCACGTCTACATCAGGATGTGGGAAGATTTGCATAACGCCATCCAAATGTTCACGCAAAGAAAGAAGGCGTAACTTTTATTCTCGCTGTAGTATTGTTGCTGCCGCCATGTCGTGAAGGCGCTGTGTGTTTCGTTGTGAAAGCGAAACTACTTTGTTTGGTCTTCCAAAAGAGGACGATAGCCGCTCACCTGCCTTTAATTTTTAAGTGATCCTGAAGACCCTAATTAGTTGCTTCAGGTGTGTTTGATAGGGTTGGAGCTGAACTTTGCAGGACAGTCGATCGCCAGGAGCAGGGTTGGGCACCCCTGTTCTATGGCATCACTGTGAAAACCCCTTTTTCGATCCCTTATTTTTAAGAGTGTGGGAACCTCTTTATGGTTGCTACATGGAGTAAACAGTCACATCAAGGTCCTAGAAATGAAGTTCCAGGCAAGACATTAACATACAATGAATACACAGCTGAACTCTTCTGTTTGTTAGTATTTGTCAGTTGTAGCAGCAGCTATTGTAACTAAGAATCAGTTCTAGTCTCCGAAGTTGCCCTGCAGGTACAGCAGGTTGTTTGCCTTGCAAAATCAGTGGGTGTGGGCAATCGAAACATAACTGCATTATTTGAAAGGTGTCACTATGAAGTTCTTACTGTAGTTAATCTAAACACATTAAATCCCATGGTGTCTCTTTCATAGACTGCTCTGATCTGATGTGTTGCAGTCCAGAAGCACTATATGGCTGCCACCGTCTGTTTCCATGCGTCTCAAACATGTAACTCTTACTGCATAGAGGTCTAGCTGTGTACTCAGCCAAGATGTCATTACTTTTCCGCGTTTTAAAACTTACTCAGATAATTTCTACTCTCAGAACAGAGCCTTATTTAGTCATATAAAGTAACGTAAGCATACCTGATAAAGAACTGGAGGCACGTCCACGCTGTTGTGAATCTGCTTCTCAAATATAATGTGAGCAGCACTGCGCTAGAGGAGGTGAACGCGGATCATCTGCCTCGCGCTTCCTCTTCTGCACTGTTGGACCCGCCCATTTAAATTATGCATGGACGTCTACACCCGCAGAGATGTTATTAATAGTCTTAAAAATAAAAAAAAAGTAAAAAAATGTTATTGTTCATACGCTGATATACAGTATATTTGTTTCTCATCTGCTTTAGAAATATATTAAAGAAGTAAGAAAGGTACACCATATGTTTATTCAGTATTATGGGTCTAGATGTACACTAGAAGGTCCCCAAATTTGATTAGTCAAGAAGCCTTCCAAAAGTGTTGATTAATGTTAATATCACTCGGATTGTTTTTGTTCATGGCGGCTTATGTGACCAGGAGTTGTCTGGGGAGAGTTTTCGGTCTTGGAGTTGGTGGGATTTTAAACGTCTTTGCGTGGCGTTCTCTCGCTCGCTGGTTAGCGTTGCTCGAAGTGGGTTTCTCTCAGTAGGCGTGATGGATCTGGAGCCGAGTGACGGAACGCGTTGAGCTGAAATTCTGTCAATCCGCTCCATACATTTACGACGTTCCAGAACGGCTTTTAGTGCGCTGGTGAGGTGACGCACAACCTACGTTCTTTTTTATTGTCCTTGGCAAAGAACTAAATAGCCAATTTTTGTCTGAAAAACACGTTCAGTTATACATAATGAATATGTTACAACTTAAACAGAACTGCTGTAAAAATCACCACAGCTAAACACTTCATAAATGTAGTTTACGAAAATTAACCATGGTCTTACTACAACAGAACAACAACAACAAAAAACATGGTTATAGTTAAACCCTAGTAACCACAAATTAACGGTAATTAAGTTTAACCATGTTAATTTAACCAAATTAAGTAATTAAGTTTAATCATGGTATAGGCCAGGGGTAGGCAAGTTCGGTCCTGAAGACATTGATTAGCTTGTTCAGGTGTGTTTGATTAGGGTTGGGGCTGAACTCTGCAGGACTGCGGCTCTCTAGGACCGAACTTGCCTACCCCTGGTATAGGCCTATGTACTAGTAAAACTATGGTTATACAAATGTTAATCAATACGCCAAAAACATGGTTACTACACTTACCATGGTTAATTTTCGTAATGGGAAGCATGGCTTAATTTTAGGCATATGCTTAGAGGTTTAGTTAGGGTTAATCGGTAGTCATTATAATTTAGGGTGACCATACGTGCCATTTTCCCAGGACGCATCCTGGCCAGGATTTCTATATTGCCTAAAATATCTAGGTTTTGGCTTTGTTTGCGTGTGCAGACCGATCGG
>NW_015552531.1:338279-345218 GCF_001515605.1 Sinocyclocheilus anshuiensis | reverse complement strand
CAAAATGCTCTCGAGGTATTTTGATGTCATACACCGATCGGTCTGCACACGCAAACAAAGCCAAAACCTAGATATTTCTAGATAAATCCTGGCTAGGACGCGTCCTGGGAAAATGGCACGTATGGTCACCCTATTATAATTATCTTGATATGGGCATAAACATCGTGATAATTTAGAAAAGCTTAGTGCGTGCTTCTATGCGCGCGTCTCCTCTGTTGCGGCGTCTGAATCATTCACTAGATTGTCATCAAACTATTCCTCAGTTATATTTGTCAGTCAAAAATCCCGAACGCAACATAACATCAATGCTTTTAAGGCTACAAAATAAGTCTGCGACAGACCCCGTAAGCGTAACCGCAGCTCTAACCCAAACCAACTGCAGCAGCAGCGGAAACCGCCGGCTGGGTCTCAAAGCCCCGTGATCTGCCTACAAACCTCTCTTTAAGATTTTCTGATAATGCTTTTAAATTATGGGTATCAGTTCACACGGTTTCGACGTTATCAGGCGCTTTATCTCAACTAATCTCGGTTTTTTTTTAAGCACAGCTTAGGCCTACATCACAGGCTTCTTATCTAGGCATGATAGTCATTGATTGACCTAAGGCCCCTTCATGCATGAAAAACCAAACATTTCTATAATGACACTTCATTTAATCACACATGAAGAAAGCATTTTTTTCTCATCTTTTGGTTTTAGCATAACTTGAAGGTTTCCAAGACATCTAATGGACCCCTTATACATAACAGAGATATTTTAAACAGATTTTGCCACACGCTATAACCAGAGAGAGAAAGAGAGAGAAAGCTGCCACTGGGACAATACCCTCTCAAAAGGAATTAATATAATAATAATAATAATAATAATAATGGCTTCAAATTATCCAATTTTACTCAATGTATTAGCTTAAACAGCAATATATTTTGAATTTTTAAAATTTCTATATTTATTTTGAGTATGGTCATTGTTTAGAGGTTTTTCTTTCTTTCGTTTAATTTTTTTAAGTAAATGTCTTGCTCCAAGGATGATAATGATCATTCTCGAATGTTTAAACATTGTTTGTTTGTTTGTGTGTGTGTGTGTGTGTGTGTGTGTGTGTGTGTGTGCAAATGAAGTGTATAGACTATCTGTACACCAAACCGGATGCAGCTTTCTGCTTGCCAGGGCTGTTCTTACAGTCCTCACCTTGAAACCTAATACTTGAAAAGCAGGAAGGGGTTTTTAAAAATGGAATATTTAATCACATAAACTTGAAACACAACGTTGTTCTCTAAACTAAGAAATCTCTAAATTCATTACTGTATTAAATCTTAAGGTTTACAGGGCTTTTGTTTTTTGGAAAAAAAAATCTTTGTTTTCAACTATTTTGACATTTTGAGCTAGGAATATGTGAAGAGACACATGCTTTGTAAATGATGCCAAAATTAGGTATTTTAAGTAACAATGCTCAAAATCGGTTTTGTGTTCCATACCCACTTAAAGGGAAGTTCACCCAAAAATGAAAATTACCCCATGATTTACTCACCCTCAAGCCATCCTAGGTGTATATGACTTTCTTCTTTCAGACGAATACAATCGGAGTTATATTTAAAAATGTCCTGGCTCTTCCAAGCTTTATAATGGCAGTGAATGGGTGGTAATATTCAATAGTCCAATAGAAGTCCAATAAACTTTGTCCATCCATCATAAAAAGTGCCCTACACGGCTCTGGGGGGTTGATAAAGGCCTCCTGAAGTGAATCGATGCATTTTTTGTCAGAAAAATATCCATATTTAAAACTTTATAAACCGTGATCTCTAATGTCCGCAAACTGTAGTACGCGCGTTCACGAGAGAGTCACGTTCCAGCGGATGATGTTGGATGTAGGCGGAGCGTAAGGTCCGGAGAGAATATGCTAGTCTCATAAGTTTCCTTTGTTTGTTTAGTTCCCTTTTGAACGGTCTCTCTGGTTGCTTCTCTGACGCTTATGGGGAACGCATCCAATAGTGCAGTGCTATAAGCAAGTGCAGAACAAAGGCAGTTTGCGAGCCTAGCCCTGAACTGCTCGTACTGAGGGCTCCTATAAGTCTGAGCTAAAAATGAGACCCAAGACACCTAGGCTGAAGACTACATAACAAAATCTTCTCCACTTACAAAGTGAATTAGGTAAACATAAGTGGACAAAATCCATGTCTGCAGGGCAGGGACGTCCAAGTTATAAACCTGGTGAAGGTAGCCGGTGGCTGCACAGATGTCACCAATAGAAATTAACATAACTGGGCAGAGTGGATTAGGACCCTGCTCATCATCTGAATTGGGAAGAGTTAGAAGGGTGATGTCTTGTACAATGAACATACCTTGGTTTGAGGACGACTCTACAGTCCTTAGGCCCAAACTCAGGCATGAAGCACTGACTGACAGTGCAGGTCACCCACCGACGCTAACAAACGGAGGGCAGTCTTAAGCGTCAGGGGCGGCAAGTTGGACCGACTGGAGCAGCTCGAAGGCAGGGCCCTGTATGTCCCTGAGGACTATAGATAAATCTCAAGTCGGCACAGTATGAGAGCAAGGCGGATTCAATCTCTGAGGTCCTCTCAGCATGGATTCCAGACCTTCAGCCATCAGTCTGAAGGTCTGGCTACGCGAGACTAACCCTTTAATGACAAGGTCATTTCTGCTGATTGACTGGCCAGCCATGAGAGAATGACTTCCCTGACACGTCTGATGACCCGAGGAAGCAGAGCAACCAGGGAGGAAGGCATACAGGCGAGCGCTGGGCCAATCGTGGGCCAGGGCATCTCGCTACTTTGAAAGTAAATTGGGCAGTAAAAGTTGTCTTCTGAGGCGAAGAGGTCCACCTCTGCCCTCCCGGAGACAGACCAGATCGCTATAAAAGAGACGTCGAGCCAACCTGTGAAGGGAGCATGACCTGAGACTGCCTTGGTGATTTATAAAGGCTACCACCGTCATGTTGTCTAAACGGACCAGGCAGGCAGGAACGTTTTTAGGGCTAGATAAACCGCCATCATCTCAAAGCAGTTGATGTGTAAGCATTGCTCCAGGTTTGACCAGGAGCCGAACACTGGTCTACCCTCGTACAGAGCTCCCAAACTCGAGTTGCAGGCATCTGATTGCCTGATTGAAACAGGCGAGGGGTTTTCCAAGGGGCCACAGCTCTGATGCAACGGTTGGTTACCCTGAGATGAAAACGTCCCAGGCACCAAGCGTGGAATGAGACATGGGCTTTGAACCAATACTGGAGGGGCCGCATGTGAAGCAGGCCCAGAGCATCCTCTGAAAGCCCTAAGGGGATGTGAAGTCCTAAGTCTGAATGATGCCGCTAGCCGCTGAATTATCAGGGAGCGTTCCGGCGTAATCCACATCTGGGCAAAATCGATAACTGTCCCCAGGAAGACTACTCGATGGCTGGAGTTCGAAGAGAGCGTAGGCTATATGTTCCATTCAAAGAGCATTAAAGTGTGCGAGACGTGAATTTAAATTGTATTTATTTACAGAGGTATTTTATGTCACACTTCTCTATTAAGTTTCGTCTGTGTGTTAAGATGCTGCAGGCCATGGCGTAGCGCAAATCCGTGGATGAATGTTCCTAAGTGAAGTAAACTTTAACGGATTTCCCGTGCTCAGGGAGTAGGGAGCAATGAACACTGTGTAGGGACCATGTAAATCGGAACACAGTTCATTCATGGAGCTCTCTTCTAATGAGCTGATGATCTGAATCAGGTGTATTAAAATAAGAGAGACATGCAAAATATGCAGAGCGGTGGTATGCGAGGAATTGAGAACCACTGCCTTAATTTATTTCTTGGATACAAACGAATAAAAAAAAATAAAAGTGGTTTAAGATTTATTTTCCAAAAATGTCTATATTTTAAACAGACATTTTTGAAAAGCAGACCACTTAAAAAGCTAAATAAAGTCTTTGTAAAATCTGACATACACTTTTAAGAAAAAATTGTAAAAACGGTGCCAAATTAGAGTTCTTCAGCTATAGTAGAATCGTTTGTGGAGCTAAATAGAACCGTTTTTATAAGGTTCCATTTAGAACCATGCTTTGAAAGTGCTATATAGGACGTTATTGCTGTTATAAATGACCTTTGTAATAATAGTTTATTGTCATTAATATTAGTATATTTATTAATATTAGTAGTAGTAGTAGTAGTAGTATTTGTTAATATTAGTAGTAGTAGTTTTAATATTATTTTTATATAATATTTATTTATATTGTTTTTACCCCTCTATCTCCTTGGTCTTATATAAGCCACTATTAGTTTTTTTTTATTCTAGCAAAAATGACAGTACTCTAACAACATTTATTAGCTAAATACATTCATAAATGACACTTGGCATTGAACATGATGATGTTGTTGGGCGTGAAAGCATAGGAAATGCACAATTAAGTTTAAAGTTACAGTGTGTCTCTAGGTTTATTTTTATTTATTTGTTTCTTTATTTATTTATTGTGATTGGGCATGTTTACACATAAACCCTAGTAATAATTTAAAAACATAAATTCAACATCTCTGTTACTTAGAGGAGGAGAGAAGTATCCTTGAACAGAACAGGTCACACTTACATGTTCTGTTAAATTAACAAGAGAAAAAGTCACAAGGCTGATATGGTTCTAAATAGACTACTATGTGTAAAGAACCTTTAAAGAACTATATTTTTTAGAGTGATACAACAGATAAGAGAAAAATCTTAGTTTAAAATCCAGCAATTTTATATTAAAAAAGCAAATATGGCCAAACAAACAGCAGCCGTTTTTCAGCACCCTGGACGGCAGCAGCTATACTATTTATTCAAGCAAAGCACGAGGATTTATTATTTCGGTGACCTATAAGATGGTCTGGTCACACCGCCAGGTGGCATAAAACGAACAAAAAAATGCCCTTCACCTTGTAAATCAACTTTCGGTCGCTCGAAGAGCGTTATTTGTCTCTTATTTGTTAGAAATTTTCTAAACGCTAAGAAAAGTTGCAAGCACACAAAATACATCCCAAACGAAAAGAGAGTTTGCACTAAATCTGCATTTCAACAGCAGAATTAGTCAAGACTTCCAGTGCGCACGCGTGTAGTGGATCGTGTACCCCCTGCGCGCAGCTCGGGGCGCATCATTGACAGGTTACTCGCGTGCACTTCTCATACTGTGCAGTGTGCATTGAACACCTGTAAGATGTGCATGGAAACAACAGCTGAGTGGAAATCACGAGGTGCCATTAAGCCCATGCAAATCCTCTAAAATCTCATCATAATGACTAATTGGACAAACGTGTCCAGCTGCCCGTTCATCATCACTTTATGCGCGGAGGACATTATGGATAGTAATGCACCTGCTGATGACATTGAGTACCCGGTCCATCTCTTCCCAGTCCCTATCCTGACTGGCATCACAGTGACGTGCTCTTTCCTGTTCCTCGTCGGAATCGCTGGGAACCTGTTGACCATCCTGGTGGTCACTAAATACAAAGACATGCGAACCACCACCAACCTTTACCTCTGCAGCATGGCACTTTCAGACCTGATCATTTTCCTCTGCATGCCCCTCGACCTGTACCGGGTCTGGCGGTACCGACCGTGGAACTTTGGCGACGAGCTCTGCAAACTCTTTCAGTTCGTGAGCGAAAGCTGCACGTACTCCACCATCCTCAACATCACCGCCCTCAGCGTGGAGAGATACTTCGCTATCTGTTTTCCCTTCAGGGCAAAAGTCATCGTTACGCGGGGTCGGGTGAAAGGGGTGATTTTCCTCCTCTGGACTGTGGCTCTGTGCAGCGCGGCACCCATATTCATTCTGGTTGGGGTCGAGCACGAGAACGGCACCAACCGCTGGGAGACCAATGAGTGTAAAGCGACCGAATATGCCATCCGCTCCGGACTGCTTACTATGATGGTGTGGGTCTCCAGCGTGTTCTTCTTCCTCCCGGTCCTCTGTCTGACAGTGTTATACAGCCTCATAGGCAGAAGACTGCGGAGAAGAAAGGAGAATCCTGTCGGACCCATTTCGAGTCGGGAAAAGAACAATAAACAAACGGTCAAAATGCTGGGTGAGCTCAAAAATGACCTGAAAAGTCTGACAAATGATGTTTGTGTATTTCAGAATCATTTAATAATAGATTAACTTTCACTCGGGAAATCTTACAAAATAATTGATTTTCTCTTTAAATATGTAATCGTTTAATAAACATTATTTTATATTATTAAATAGGCTAATTTAATGATTTAATAAACATTTAACAGGAGGACACACCTGCTAATTAAATTCCATGTGCATAATAAAGCAATAAGTTTTACAGTGATATTTTTTATTTTTACAAAATATAGAGGATATACCAATAAAAGACAACTTTATTTTTTTTAATAAATATATTTTATAATAAAATTATTGTTATACATTTACATTTACTTACATTTTACATTACAATTTATATTATGAACAATAATCAGAATGAATATTGGCTGTTGGCTGTTTACAGTTGCTATAGGAACAGCAACTTATACTTACTTTTTTTTTTTTTTTTTACAAGAATTGAATTATTTTAAAGGAATAATTCACCCAAAAATTAAAATTCGGTCATCATTTACTCACCCTCATGTCGTTCCAAACCTGTATGAGTTGCTTTCTTATGTTGAACATAAAAGAAGATATTTTGAAGATGTTGAGGCAAGTTGGAGCTAAACTCTGCAGGACACCGGCCCTCCAGGACCGAGTTTGGACAGCCCTGGGCTACAGTAACTAGAGTAGTATCATTCCGGAGCGAACGACTCTTACGGTCTTATTGGTTTAGTCCCATTTCCGAACGATTGACTCTTTTGAGCCGGTTGTTGTTAGTGAATCCGAAACATTCAGTCGCATCCAGTGTTGCCAACTTAGCAATTTTGTTGCTATATTTAGCATCTTTTCAGATTACCCTAGCAACTTTTTCTTCCAAAAGCACCTAGCA
>NW_015552531.1:325202-337958 GCF_001515605.1 Sinocyclocheilus anshuiensis | reverse complement strand
TAATAATAATAATAATTTAATAATTTGATAATTGAATAATTGTTCATTTATGATACACTTTGTTAGTAGCTTGTACCTGCGATTGTTGATCAGTTAGTATACTGTAAGAAAAATGGAAAATCTTTCAGGACATTATCCATTATCCATCATCCATTGTAACCCATGTAACCCGAAAACACAATGCGTAATTTAAAATGCAGGTAAAAAGAACATTATGTTAAATTCTTTCATATTAACAGTAGATTGTGCCTTATTTTTACAGACTTTTCTTAGAGTGTAGCATACTAACAAACTACTAATACACTGCTTAAAGCATATTAGTTGAGAATGTGTAGTACGCTATTAGCTAGTTTACTAGCTACTAAAAAAACTTAAATTGAAATCATTCAAAAATGTGTACGTTTTCAATAATTCAATGTATTTAAAAATACAGTTATTTATATTTTAATATTATATCATGCATATTATTCTACAAACAAATCTAAATTAACATATATAAAATATATTTTTTGCTGAGATTTGATGATGTGACATCACAACATCATTTAGCAACTTTTAGCAACAAATCGCCCATCCTTTAGCAACTTTCCCTGAAAATTAGTTGGCTAATCGGTTAGCCTACTGATTCTGATTCACCTCATTGTCATAATGTCCGAAATAATTGTTACTAAGTCACAACTTTTTTCCCCTAAACGCACTAATAGCCTACTTCTAATTTCTATAATAAAACATGAAACCTTTTTAAAACATGACAGAAATGAACTCTCTTTCTCTCTCTTCATCAGCTGTGGTGGTTCTAGCGTTTGTTCTCTGCTGGCTGCCGTTCCACGTCGGCCGTTATCTTTTCTCCAAGTCATCCGAGGCCAATTCTCCTCTCATCTCCCAAATCAGCGAATACTGCAACCTGGTGTCATTCGTGCTGTTTTACCTCAGCGCCGCGATCAACCCCATCCTCTACAACCTCATGTCAAAGAAGTACAGGAGCGCGGCCTGCAAACTGTTCGGAGTGAAGCGTGCTCCTGGACGATCGATGCAGAGCTTCGTGAAGGCGGAAAGTGTTTCGGTTTGGAATGAATACAGCTGGAGCACGTGACGCAGGAAAAGCCTCGTTTAATAAATGTGCACTTCTTAACAGACTACATATAGACGGGAAAAAAAATCTTCACGAGGATGTAAAGGAGAGTCGACATTAACCTCATCATTTTTTGTGATATGCATTTAATTTCAACCATCATCTGGTATCATAGAAGCCATTGCATATTTTCAGTTTAGCCTGTACATAGCAGTAAAAATAACTTTATGAAACTGCTGAGCCCTGAAAATTATATTATTAAATTATATAGTAATCTAATCTGAAATGTTGGTATTAAAATAATAATTAAAAAAAATGAATGTAGCTTTTTTGATGGTTGCATTTTAGGCGCAACATACCTTGTGCATACACCAAATATGATTGTATTTTATGAGAATGTTTACGCACAGGTATTAACATCATCAGCAGACACCAGCAGTGTAGTGTTTCCCTTTACCCTGTTATTCATGCAAACTCTACAAACTGCACACTAACCCAAAAATGCCTTAAACTGTGTGAAGTACTGGATGACAGAGCACTGTAGATGTAAGCACTCTAACACTGCACCCTATGTGGGTGAGATGTAATGGTGCTGAATGATAAAATCCAATGCCAAAAAAAGCTCTCACCAAGCTTGTGTTATTATGTTACATAAATGTGTAGCAGCCATAAAAAGTGCACTTATTGCAGGTTTGTGAACACTGCTGCCACAGTAGTTTTGTGTAAGCTTTGTGTTTGAATTCAGCCTATGTTGCTTGTTGGCAATGACATTCTAATTAAAACTATTTCTTGAGATGTTTGTAAAACACTTTTAATATTTATGAAAGATATTTAATATATTGTGTTTATTTTCCTTTAATGCACACTGTGATACATTTTATGGAATGTGTTATTGTGTAATATATATAAAGTTTTTGATGTCATGCAGTAATACTTAAATCTTAAAATTAAAATGTTTTTGTGCTATTGACTATACAGATTGTCTTGTATTTGATTCTGAAAATACATTTTAAAAAACCTCAGAGAAACTGGGTCTGTCCTTTTACAAAAAGAACAATACACACATATATATATATATATATATATATATATATATATATTCAACATTTTTATTTTGTGCCCTTTTGTAAAGGAAAAATAAAAGTATTAATTAAAATGAACGAATAAATACATTTATAAAACTTAATATAATTGATATAAATGAAATGCAAACACCTCATTTCAGAAATTAAAAAAATTTATTGTGTATAAATATATTACATATATACTACAGATACATAATCATCTTAAATACAAAGGCTAGTATTTTCAATATCTATACATTTAAATTGATACGGTAGTTTTTTAAATATAATGTCTACGATTATAATTTACATCATTAAATGTGACAGTAACGTTTAAAAAAATGGTAATATGGAATGATTTTCATGAAACTATATGCAAGCATGGAAATCTATGTCTAGGCCACTTATTACCTGATGTCCAGCTAAATGCGTCTAAAAAAAGAAAAACAAAAAAACAAAGTATTTCTTTTTTTCACTTAAAAAGATTCAGGGTCTTGAGTTCGTAAAAAGTGTTCTTCAAGTGTTTCCACTTCAAGTTTTCTAGTGTCAAGTCATTTCAAATTCTTTTAATCAGAAAACAATGGAATGTTTTTCTAAAAACTGCAGCAATACATATATCGTCTACTATATGAAGAGTAGATGATTCAAAGAAGTAAAATGAAAAATATATTTTTTTAAAATCTAAAATAAAAGAACTTAAACTTGCTGTTTGTGCAGGTGGGAAATCACAAAACTGATCAGATATCAACATTTTCTGAACCAAAGCAATTAAAAAAATAATCAGAATAAAATAAAAAAGCAACAACAATTAAAAACAGAATATAAACAATACAATTATATCTGAAATAAGACAGGTTAATGATGTTAAAATGCTGTGCTATATTCAGAAAAAAATAATAAAGATTTGTCATAATCCCCCTTATAAAAAGACACGCTACATGAGGAAAATATTGAATATGACGTTTCTGATTCTTGTAATAAATACATGAAGATTGCACTGTGATTTGCATTATAAAGTACAGAAATATAGCATAAATAAATCTAACAAAACTGTTATATCTTGAATGCTCACTAACTTTGGTTAAGGGCTGACTGAGCTAGTAAACACGATCATGTAATGTATAATGTGACCAGAGTAAAGGGTTTATGGAATACTGTAAGCAGCAGATCTGAAATGATTTGTCACAAAAGTTTGGATTTGTGGATTTCAAGGCACAGGTTCACATGGCCCTCCCAAGTCCCTGAGACACAAAAACTCCAGACTTCACAGCACTGTACATTTGATGATTGATTGCAAAGACTGTCATTTGACTCTCTTTGGACTGATAGTTGCAGGTGTTTTTTTTTTTGTACAGGCAGCCCAAGGACACCTTTTTTAGGACAAACAAAAGAGGAGAGAACGAATAAAGCCCTTAAGAAGCTTTTAGACAGACTTTCCTGGGGCACAGATAAGGGAACGAGATCATTGATGCCATTTAGCTGTCTAGACACTGATTTAAAGATAAATAGGACTGACCATTAAAAAAAAATCCTCAGATATTCATCTGATACTCCAACTTGAGATCCGGAAGGCCACTTATTACTTTAGTGTTAAAATCTCCTAAATACTAAATATAAAAATATGCACAGCATCTTAAAGTTAAAAACCAGGCACAGTACATTTCATCATTACTGATTTGTTAAAACTCTAACTCATCTTATAGAAAAACCTGTAAAAAAAATAACATGAAATCGGCTCATGTGATTGTTTTTAAAACTGTAAAAGGTGTATTTTGGTCAATGACCAAAACAGTACTTGCATTAATGGTTTTGCAAACTGTAGTTTAAAAACTGAAGAGATGAGAACGGCTCTAAATCAGAAGCTGAAGCAGGAAGGCCATCAGGACAGAGAGAGAGGCCACCCCAAATACTATGAGGCCAGCAAACTGTTCATCGCTGAGGGTTTTGCCCATGGGCACCCTGGTGATGTCCGCTTCCACAGCCAGTGTGGCGTCAGACCGCCGCAGGTTGAAGTGGGTGGATGGGCTGAAGGACCCGCACAGATCCTGGAGGGTGTCCACGCAGCGCCTGCATGCAAACACACGCACGCGGTAGTCAGTGTTCCACTGCAGGCCAGAGAGCTGGAAGGATGCCTCATCTCCCTTATACACCTGAAGGACAGAAGGAAAGTAATGCATTAGCCCAGACAGTTCAAATTTCTCCTTCACTGTGTGCACTTTTGGATAATTATAAATGTAATAATAATAATAAATTCTGTTATACATGGGGATGGAATATTTTAAATATTATTTTTATATAAAAATGTTAACACATAATAATTATATAATGTAAAATATACAAATAATTTATTACAAAATGCACACATTTTCTAGGCAGTCTATTGTATTTAAATAAATATATAAAAAATAAATTAATAAATAGTAGTAGTATTATTTATTTAAACAAAATAGATTTAATTATATGTATGCATTTGGGTTTATTGTAATAAATTTCGTATATATTATATTTGTATATTTATTATATATTAGCATTTTTATATATCAACAACAACAATTATTTATATTTATTTTTTGTATACATTTTTTATATTTATATTTATTATTATTATTATTATACAGCATGACTGAGACGGAATATAAAAATGCATTTATACAAAAAATAAATATAAATAAATTCACTATATGTTTGTTTTATCATGATTGTTATGATTAAAAAAACTAAAATTATGTATTACTAAATAAATGCAGATGTGTAGATGTAAATAATTAAATCTATTCTAAATCAATTAATGAATTAATTAATTTAATTTTAAAAAAAGAAAGAAAGAAAGGAAGGAATGACGGAATAAGAATGGAAGTAACGAGATCTGTAAATAATAAATATTTATATTCTATCCCTAGTAATAGAAAATAATTTAACAATAAATATATTGATTTGGGTAGCTACAGTAAATGAACAAATAAAGAATGAACCACAGGGCACTTGATTATTGTAAAAAACATTTTAAAACACAAAAACAAACTTTAAAATACATAATGTCTTGTTTTTTCTTTTAAATTTGGGGTGAAATATAACCTGGATATTTCTATGTGAGAGTCACCCAATGATATTCATAAAAAAAGGGCAGAGGATGTGATGGGGAAAGGAGCGTTTTCTCATTTTAATGAATAAATAAATTCACACAATTTCAAATTTTGCGAACTTCCATTCGAGTTATCGCATCATGGAAGTGGCGTACCAGAAATTATTTCAAAACAATAAGCATTTGCACACCTGAATGGACCCTAATCGTGATAATCACGTTCCCCTCTTTCTGTGTCCTTTCCAACTCCACAACTGAATGAATCCTGTGAGACTGTGTGTTTGGAAGCACTCGATTTCATTCAAATGCTGATTGTGACGAGTTAAGACAGATAAAAATGGAACGAAGAGCAAATGATGCAAATAGCTTGAGCCCGTTTTCCATTTCCTGTTCAGAATGAATTCTATTCATCAACAGCTCATCTGCTGCGACTGTGGCCATATGTAAATCTAACATGGAAAAAGATGGTATTTCTTCCGTGCAACAAAATGAAAATACCACATGACATTCTTATCTCAACCATTTAAACAAACTGTTCCAACAAGCCAAACAATTTGAGTGGAACAGTCGTTTTAAACTCGATTCAAAGGAGGTTTAATGAGGAGTTTGGATCTTACCTGTTTATAATCAGAATCTCTGCCTCCCAGCACCTGTAGCACATAGCTGATTCTGTCTCCTCTCATTGGTGGAATACTCTCCCATGTGACCTCACAGGCATTTCCCTCTAACTGAACAACTCTTGGGGCTGAGAGGACAAAAAAAAGGGTCCGTTTTTTTTCTTGTTCTTTACACTAGTTTTGCATTTATTGATTAAAAATACAGTAAAAACTGTAAAATTGTGAATTATTATTACAATTTAAAATAACTGTTTTCTGTTTTAATATATTTTAAAATGTTATTTATTCCTTTGATGGCAACACTGAATTTTCAGCATCATTACTCCAGTCTTCAGTGTCACATGATATTTCAGAAATCATTCTAATATGCTGATTTGTTGCTCAAGAAACATTTCTTATTATTATCAATGTTTGCTGCTTAATATTTTTGTGGACACCATGATACATTTTTTCAGGATTCTTTTCCAGCGTTTAATTTAAAACACAAATCCTTCTTAACATTATAAATGTCTTTACTGATACTTCTGATTAAATTAATGCATCCTTGTTAAATAAAAGTATCAATTTCTTAAAAAAAAAAAAATGTATAGTGATCCCAAACGTTTGAACCTGTACAAGTTAGTATAAATAAATGTGCTACCTTTCAGTGTTTGTGGCAGAGATTTGGTGGTGCTGAAGGTGTACGTCTCAGAAAACGGCCCCTCGCCCGCCTCGCTCACCGTCTGTATCCGGAAACGGTACCGGCTCGATTCGCTCAGTCGCTGCAGCTTAAAAGTGTGGCTCGGACCTCGGTAAACCACCACAAACCTAAAGAGATGGTGAAAGCTTGTTACAAACATACACACATAAAATTAATTGGTCCCAATATATATTAAGTGGCCTTAACTACTATGTACTTTCATTTAAATGAATCATTTGGTACAATGCACTTGTGTACATACATGTTTTTACATAGTACTTATAATTAAAAAAATGCCTGCATGTAATTACATCTGTAATTAATTTCTGTAATTACATTTATAATTACACTGTTGACCCATCTCTTACACCTTAACCCACCCTTAAACCTACCCAAACCACCAAACCTGTCCCTAACCTTACCCATATCCCACCTCAATATCAGCAAAAGTGTTTTGCAATACAATATGAACACAATAAGTACATTGTACTTATTTTTTGATGTAGGTACATAGTAGTTAAGGCCACTTAATATAAAGTGGGGCCAATTAATGATAATTTATTAATGATTTTTTTTTTTTCAATCATTGACAGCCTAGTATTTGTTTTTAAAGTCTTGAGTGCAAGGGGGAAAAAAAATTGGATGATTGTGGATGATTGCTTGAGATCATTCCTTTCACGTCTTTTTAATAAGTAGCATGAAGGCAGGAAAAAATGCGAGGTAGAGGCAGGCCTTCATTACCTCCATTCAAGAGTCCAGACTTTACTGTTTATATGGTTAAAATTTTTCAGAAGTGGATCTGAGGCTGAAAGCTCAAAACCGAGAAGAACACTGGCCTTCATTTGTATCTAAACGAGTCATCTGTGGGTCACTGACGAGCGACTCTGAGAAAGCATTAAGGCAGGTGGTCTTGATAACCCTGAGTCTCCTAATCTAATTCCCAACAGCGCTTTGAGATGGTCTTCTCATTAGCCGACTCCACCTTAATGGACCCACAAACACAAAATGTGCTTTTCAGATGATCTGCTCACATCAGAGAGAAGAACCTGCCCTACAGGTGCATGAGGGACAAATTAAAGCGAGGAAGCGCATGCATATACACACACATAGATATGCTTCACTATGAATAAAATTAATATACCAAGAAGAGCATTTACATGATTTGAGTAATTTTACCAAGCTTTTGATGCTGAGTACAAGACTATTGTTTTTAATTATGAACCTGGGTTATTATCATTAACTGAAACTACAACTAAAACAATCAAATAAAATAAAAAATACTTTGCCTTGGTAAAATAGATTGCCTTGGCAAATATCTGAAATAAAATAAGTTCTTTATATTTTATTGCTAATGCTTGTTGAAGTAATAAAATAAACGAATAAACTAAAACTTAATAAAAACTACATAGACATAAAAAAAAAAGAATGTAGTTGTTTTAATAACGCAAACTTTTTAAAATTCATACCCGTACATAACCGCTGCTACTGACATCAAAGCAGTGCTTTTCTATAATTTTAAGGACTATGATATTTTTGTATAATAAAAGGTTACAGAGATTAGGTCCATATTAGGGGTTTTTAATGCCAAGGACCCTCAAGTATGATCCTATGGATCACCTTCTTTATACAAAAAAAAAAAAAAAAAATTAGCTATAGGTCTGTATTATCATGTAGACTCATATATACTGTGCAAGAAAGATAGTATGATTGTATAAATAAAACATGTTGCTTGCAAAGTAAAATTATTAGCTCGTATGCTGTCACTGCATTAATGTCAAAGTAATTTATAATTAAACAAATTATTAAAATAATATTTGAAAATTATTTACTTTGAGTTACAGACATTATTCTAACCATTATTATTAAAATATAAAATAAACTATTTTTAGTATTTGTTTGTATAGCATTTTCATAGGATCATATCATTCCAAAACAAATTTTATCTGGAAATAAACTTTTTTTTTTTTTAATGTTTTTATACATATTGTACTTTTTTTCTCTCAAATTTTCAGCAGACACCTTAAAAATAATTCATTTCCTAAAAATGTATTCAAATTAGCCTAACTATACAAAACAGTTTTGCGCATCCCTAGACACACTCCCTCACTGCTAACCTCTGATTCCTGTCCTCCATCTGCAGGATGTAGGTCGTGTCGTCAGTGAGTTGACTTCGGCTGCTGAAACCCCAGCGTAATTTCAGACTCTGAGGTCCGACCGCTGCACACTCCAACCTTGGAGGAGACGGTGGAAGGGGTCTGGTCCTCACCGTTAGGGTCTGACTGAAGGGCCCGGGGCCCATTTCATTTTCTGCTCGAATCTGCAGGCTGAGAAAAGGAGAAAGAGAAGAAATAGAGTTTTTAAACAAACTGACAGTCTTGTTCAGTCATTAGTAACTTCTAACATCAATTTTTGATTGCCTTCAGATGATCTCTCTTCACCTGAATGTCCCTACAAACTATTCTAAGCAAAATCGAAGAAATTCTAAGTTATTCTAAGAAAACTCCATACATCCACATCATCAGCTAACTAAGAGTCAGTAGTTCCTGCAGCTTTGCCCAAATTGGCCTTCATTTGTTCACTTTCTGCCTTATTTGTTTTATTTGTCGATCCCAGTTAAAGCATGCAGGTATCTTCAGCCTCAAGCTGCTCTGTGACCTTTCCACTCAGTTTGAGGGCACAAGGGAAAATAATCTACTCTGGCTGAAGGGGTGGTCTTGCATTCGAATGAGGATTTCTGTGAAGTTATCTATAGATATCCAAGAATACAATTATTGTAAGTGCACATTTTATGTGCACTTACAATAATTGAAAAAAATATGAAGTCGTAACAGACAGATAACATTTCTAAATTGTTTTACATGAAGAGCTCTGAAAAGAGGTAAAGTTATTACAATACAATACCTTTGATATATCCCAAAAACATTAATCCAAATGGACATGGTTTCATTTAATCACCCTCATGTTGTTCCAAACCTGTATGACTTTTTGTTTTTGTGGAACAAACATAATTTGCACTCATTCAAATGCATATGAACCAGTTGGTTTAGTGTCATTTATTACTTGAATTAAAAAGAGCGGTCTGTGTGCGTGTTCTTTAAAATTTCTCTTTTTGTATTTTATAGAAAGAAAAAAGGTTTGGAACAACATGAATGTCATTTTTGAGTGAATTATCCATAAAAAAGTTGATTTGCACTAGTACATCCTTGCATACTATTTTCTAGGACTAATGAAAGCAGAAAATCTAACAAGCAATGTGTAAATAACCTCACGAGACCATGAGCACTATTCATGGTCTCAATGGAATTTCTAAAAAAACTTATTTACAAAACCTGAAGCTTTCTGTTTCTATTAAAAAATCTCGCAATGTTCAAAACTCATGTTTTAAAGCACTTAACATTACTAAAAATAAAAGTACGGGAACAAATATTTTCAAGGGTCTTGATTCTCTGGAAATATTGAATGAATTTAGAAAAACATGGAGAAGCACCAAAGTATCTGAATGCTACACCACCCTTAACATTCAGGGATATATATATAGTTAAGATTTATTTTATTTTATTTATTTTTTCATTTATATTTTTGAAGTCTCTTATGTTCACTAAGGCTGCATATATTTGACCAAAAATATAGTAAAACAGTAATATTTTGAAATATTATTACAATTTAAAATAACTTTCTATTTTAATATGTTATAAAATGTAATTTATTTCTATGATGGCTAAGCTGAATTTTCATGAGTCACATGACCCTTTAGTAATTATTATAATATACTGATTTGGTGGTAAAGAAACATTTCTTCTTATTATTATCAATGTTGAAAATGGATGTGCTGCTTAATATGTTTGTGAAATAAATACATATAGATATACTGTTCAAAATGAAGACAAAAGTATTAGAACTTTGTGCTTGTCAAACAGTGATCGTGTTTATAATTAATGTGATACTTCTGTAGCACCTGTGTGAACAGTTCATACATCCATTAAAAATTACCTTGAAAAAAAGTTGGTTCAGAGAGAAGGTTGAGCATAATTTATTTTCAGAGACCACAGCGTTTAATGTTTAGTTATTTAATGCTTTAATATTCACATTATTTAGGTGTCCAAATAGATTTTGGTAACATTGGGTCATTAGGGTGAGCTGGAACATGTTCTTTTTTTGACTGCTCGAGAAAGATATCGAAACCTCTAGTTCCATTAGAGACATTATTCATACGTTCATATGATGATTATGAGTGCATCTGCATTTGGCATATTAATTGGGGATGTGTTTCTCTGTCCATTACTCCGATGGAGAGGTCCATTTAATGTTGTCATTCATCCCAAATTAAAGCCTTTACATAACATTTAACAGACTCGCTTTCCGGAAGCCCATCAGCAGGCAGATCGCAAGAGTCATTCCCTCATGCAAATTTGTTAATAAGCTCCTCCTTTTAATATTTATCCATAATTACATAAGGATGATTGCACTTGTAAAAGATTTGTATTTAAATATGGATATACCATGGTTTTTGGACACATACTACTGTAATACTGTTTTTTTTTTTTTTACATAATACTACAGTATTTTTGAGGTAATTACAGTTTTATGAGGGTAATTTTAAGACTTTAAGACAATTTTAAGAACAGTTAAATAAAATGTAAAAAGAAATTTTTAAGGCCTTAATTTGTGGAAGGGTGAATTAATACTTAAGACCTTTTTAAGACTCACAGAAACCCTGAAAATGTGGTATTTGCATCTAATACATCACTGTTCCATGGTGCAGTCACACATCTTGTTTAAAAAATACCCTGCTAACAGTAAAGTTACATAAATACTCTTGAATCTACCCAGAAAGCACCGTTTTGCTGAACACATCATTAGCCAGATGTAAGTGGAGTCCATTTGTAGAGCTAATAGCACTGACATACCCACTCAGAGACCTGCTCGAGGTTCACCAGCACTCTTCTGTATATTACAGGGACCATGGGAAAATAAGTCCCCGGTCATCACTAATGCACAAACATTGACCTCCTCCAAAGAGCTCATGATGCACGGTGGTAGAAAAAGAGGTACGGAGTGTTAAACAACATCTTGGCTCACCTGTACTCGCTGTCCGGCAGCAGGTCCCTGATAATGTGACCGGTTACGCTTCTGGTGGTGATGATGCGGTCTCCCACTGAGATGCTGTAGGAGGTGATTTCTGCTCCATTACAGTGAGGCTCGTCCCAGGTAAGGGCCAGACAGGTGGAGTGGGAGAAGGGTTCATTTTCTGTTGGGTTCAAAGGGTGGTCAACGTAGCGAAATCCAGATACAACATCAGGGGCCACCGCAGGGGTCCGACACATCACCAGATCACTGTAGGGGCCTGCCCCTGCCTGGTTCACTGCCTATTAACCGGATACAAACAAAAAAGAATAAAAATGGCACCTTTAAACACAAGTTTAATGGATATCTTGAAATCATTAATTATAGTTAGTAGGAGTGTGACGAGATCTCGTGGCACAAGATCTCGCGAGATCCGATGTGTCTCGCGAGATCTGTCTGGTCTCGCGAGAACGTGACGATATCCTTGCAAGACCTTTCGCGGTTTCATTTACTACACACATACTGAAGCACGCGTGACACTTGCGGTGATTTCAGCGTCTGCCGTCTCACTAAATGAGGTCGTAAACACCGTTTGATTTGAGTAAAACTAGCGTCATATCACATACACAGAACTGTAAAGTTATTCACGGTAACCCGTCAAAATAAAAGTCCGGTTTGATTTGAAGACATTGCCTATAACTATTTTTCAGTAGAATGTACATTGCCTACTACTACTACTACTACAATGAAACCAACATTATTTTTCAAGGAATAATCACACAAAACATTTCTTCAATGTTTTAATTTTTCAATAATTAAAAGATAAATGATAAATTAAATTAACGTTTTATGCCTTCATTTGTTAACCAGAAAAAATGTAAATATACATTACAAAATTTCTGAGGGGGAAAAAAAATCATAAGGCTACTTTAAGAAAAAAATGAATAAATTAATAATAATAAAAATAATAAAATATAATTCAAATAATTAGACATGCTAAAACACAGAATTTGGTAACAATAAAAAATATAAATAATATGGTGAGAAAAAATAAAACATTTCATAGGGCATGCATCATGGAATTTTTGTTAAACTTTTAAAAAATGTATGTGAAAATGTATAAGTTTCATGATTTTAATTAATTAGACATGCTTTTTAATTAATACAATTTAATTTAA